>NC_087159.1:4590000-4667500 GCF_035594125.1 Scylla paramamosain | reverse complement strand
GTATTGTGGTCATTTGCCATCCCAGCTTCTTCCTCAAGCTTTGAAAGCCAGCTTGAGGCCGCAGTGCAGCAACTAAGCTTTCCTGGATTCTCCGATGCCCTACTGCAGGAGGAGGACGAGGTGGTAATGACGAAAGTGCGGCAGGCTTTGACAAGGGCGGGGCTTTTAGGACATGATGGCGTCGAAGGAGTAGTAGAACCAGATTTTGAACAAGACGCCTTGGAGTTCACATATATGCGACGTGAGGATGAGGTGCAGGACAGCGGCTTGGAGAAGGAAGAAATTTCTCTTCGTCGCCTCCACCGCCGCCACAGCCGAAGTTCCTGTCCTGGCGGTGTTGGCAGCTATGGCTTCAACACCTTCAACTTCCTGACCTTCGCCCTGCAAGTGTTCAACGGAATCCTCAACGTTGTTAATAACATCAATAACAACAATAACAACAACAACCTCAACACCCTCAATAGCATCGCCGTCAACACGGACCAGGTGGCCACCAACTCCAACAGTGCCAATAACGTGATGGTCATGATCCAGCCGTCACGCCGGAGACGCCGCGACCTTCCCTCCTGCGGCGCCTTTGATAGGAGCGCTGCGACCTTCCACGCAGCCTCGGCCCTGATATCCCTACTTCAAGAATTTACCAGCACGCCGCGTGAACCAGAGGCCGTGCGGGTTTGTGCCAGTGCCCGGCGGATGGCTTCCACGGCGGGCCTCGGGGAGGTGCTGTGGAGGCATCACCGCGTCACTCACCGCATGGATGCTCTTCCTTGTGAGTTCCTTTTCCGCTAGCGACGCCATGCACCCGTCACACCATCCTCGATCTCACTCACCGAGGCGGGGAATGGCACAAGTCACGCCTGCTGAAAACTGAGATTCAAGCGATTATAAAAGGGGCGAGGATGAGGTGACAGTTATGTGTGCCAGAACCACGTAAATTGCCTTCTGAGTGTTTTTTTTTTTTTTTTTTTTGCCTCGTCATGGTATAGGTACTGAGAAAATCATGGTGTGCCGAGCCGCTGCGTTAAGAGAGGGACACACACACACACACACACACACACACACACAGGTCCCATTCCATCCCCGTCAGTCCAGAGAACCACTTCTTACATGTGTACCAGACGATGGATTTTTATTTCCCTCATCATATCAACCACCAAGACCTTGACTGTCGAAGAGGAGGCACCGAAGGAGGAGGATGAGGAGGCCCTGGTGGAAAGGGTGAGGAGTGCACTGAGGGTGAGGGCGGAGGAGTTCTTAGCTGCATCAGGAAGATCGTCCCTCTCGCGAAATGAAGAGCTAAGCGAGGGCAGTAAGACGCCAGTCAAGCCTCCTCCTCATCATGGTCACAACGGAGAGCCGCGGGTCCCCTTGGCAGCCGTGCGAGAGAAGCGTTTCAAAGAATGTCCTGGAAACCCTGGTAATTTTGGCTTCAACTCCTTCAATCTGCTGACATTCGCCCTTCAGGTGTTCAATGGAGTCGTCAACGTCCTCAACACCATCAGCAACAACAATAACAACGACAACAACAACAATAACAACAATAACGACAATAGCGGGGACAACATCAACGCGAACGTGAACGAGCAGAACGCCGACGTGAACTCAATGACGAGCCTCACTGTAGTGGTCCAGCAGAAGCGAAGAAAACGCGAGATTTGGAAAAGTGTCAAGAATGTCCATTGCACACAACCTTACAATGAAGAAGAAATGTCACAGGTCACTGAAGACATATACTCCGCAGTCTCTGATATGGTTCGCGTGTCCAGGGTCAGTGTGGAGTGTGTTAAGTATGTCCTGTGTGGTTACATCCGGAGGGCGCATCGCCAGCGTGCCCTGGGAAGCATTCACCAAGAGGCACTAAGTGACGGGAGCTCATTGCAAGATATTTATGATGCATCGAGGGACGGGAATTGTTCTGCACTGTTTCCTGAATGCACTGAAATATAGATTACGAGAAACTGATACGTGTTTTATTCATTCCATATAATCAGACACGATTGCTGCAGGAAATTCTAACAAGTTGCAGAAATTAGGTATGAGAAACTATTACGATTACAAAACTAGAATGAGAGGAGAAAAGCAATAATTTTTAAGGAAAACGACCACCAACCACTGTTGCTGCTGCTACTACTACTACTACTACTACTACTACTACTACTACTACTACTACTGCTACTACTACTTCTACTACTGTTACTAGGTAGCCTCTATAGCACTACACATTCTCCATCACAGTGCTGCATGATAACAGATTCCCAAAGTGCCAAACATTCCACGTCTTGAAATAGAAAGTGAGAGAAAAAAAAAAAAAGTATCACAGATGAATCCTAAGAAAATTCTGGCATCTTTCGTAATGCATAACTTGGGCTTCTGTTAAAAGGCTTCATTTCACAGACATGCCATTTCCAGCATTCAAACACTTACCAAAAATTTAAACAAATCCAAACAATAATATTAATAACGTGCACACGGTACCTGGAATAGGACCAAAAATTTAACCCTTTATCCAAACCCTCCCTGTCATTAGTGTCATTCAAGATGGCGTCCAACCAGGTAAACAAACACTGCTCTCTCTGTATTTTTCACCAATTTCTCGACTCCCACCGGCTCTACATTGACCATTAGCACGCAGGGGGAACTACAGCACATTTCCAGACTGGCTTGTAGGATCAGGAGTGGCTTGGGAGTCCTGAACGTGGCTTTTTAAGTGATAAATAAGCCTGACGGGAGCGCTGATAAGGGGCGACAAAGGCTAATTTTGCACTTTATTCATGATATTCAGGGTTCTGAGGTTATTTAAGTAGTGCGAGATGTGGGTTTGTGCTTCATCTGTTAATGGTGAGGTTGTGGGGTCAGGAAATGGATTTGTGTGGGAGGTTCTTGGTTAAAATTACTCAGGTTCTCGTGGTTTCGGTAAAATCTTTCACGTAATTTTTCACTGTATTCGTGATATTTTGGCCTGTAGGGTCGTTTGAAGTGGTGCAGGATGTAGCTTTATGCATCATCTGTCATCGAAGAGGTTGTGAGGTCACGGAATAGCTTTGTGTGGGAGTTATGTGTTAAAATTGCGCAGATTCTCGTGATTCTGGTAAACTTTGTACTTTATTTCGTGACATTTTGTGCTCTAGGAGAAGGTAAACGGGCGGCTTTGTGCTTTATTTGTTATTGGTGAGGATTTGTGGTCAAGGAATGGGTTTGTGGGAGAGTTGTGGGTGTTAATTACTTAATTTCTTGTGATTCCGGTTTATTTTTAGTCAGTGGGCGTGTGTGAGTGGGTGGGTGGGTGGGTGTGCGGATGTAGGCGGGGCTGCGTGTGGATGTAGCGTGTGGAATGATATGATAAAACACTCTTAGTATATCAAAACAGGGTTGGTGGTTGGGCGTTACAGGGAGTAAGCAAATGATTGATAGTGAAGAACAACAAACAAGCACTTCTCAGATTTTGGATGATGCCCAATTGCCGTTAGTGAGTCCTTAGTGTCATTTGTACTGAAACACACACAGTACACAGACACACACGTACCAAAAAAAAAAAAATAATAATAATAATAAAATAAAATAAATAAATAAATAGATAAGTACATATACATAAATAAATAGATGAAAAATAAAATAAAATTAAAGAAAAATAAAGAATGAAAAACAACAAAAGCCAGTAGCAGAATATGAAAGAACCACTCCATACCTCAAAAAATATAGAATGAAATGTGTGCCAAGACCTTAATATTTGTGTGTATGTGTGTGTGTGTGTGTGTGTGTGTGTGTGTGTGTGTGTGTGTGTGTGTGTGTGTGTGTGTGTGTGTGTATGCTGACTGGCTCTTTCCCACCCACATGCCCTGCAGAACCATGGCACCCAGCTTGAGGACCTTGCTGGCGGCACCCGACCCTCAGGCTGCCTCAAAGTGTTCATTCAGAGGGACTACTCACAGGGGACGTCTGTCAAATTCCAGACCAAGTTTCCGCCTGAGCTGGAAGGCAAGGTTAGTCTTCCACTCTTCTCCCTGTTTCATTTATTTTTTCTTCTTGTGTCTTCTGGCATCCCTTCATTCCCTCAACTCTTCCCTTCCAGCCTGCATTTCTTTCCATTTCCTATTCCTTCCTGTCTCTTCTGCTGGTTTTTCTTCATTCATTTTGCTGTTCCGTGTTTCCTTTCCATAACCTGTCTCCTTTTCCTTCCAGTGTTCCTTCATTCCTTCCACTCTTCCAGCCCTCATTTCATTTAGTTTCTTTTTCCTTCCTGTCTCTTCTGGCATTCCTACATTCATTTCCATTACCTTTTCCTTCCTGTCCCCTCTCCTTCCAGCATTCCTGCATTAATTTATTTGTTCCTTTTGCCTTCCTCCCTCCTGGTATTAGATGACTGGAATAGTCTCTGTTGTCAGTTTATTAGTGTTAAGTCAATAGAAAGCTTTAAAGATTAAATAAATGTATGGATAAGGATGATGGTGGATATAGGATGTTTTATATGGGGACAGCTATTTATAGGCATATGGGCTTCTTGTAGCTTTTCTTGTTTTTTATAGGCTGTGTAATTCATTCATTTGACCCTTTTTCTATTCCTTCTGTCATGTCCTGGCCGTGAAGCTTTGTTTGAATGTCCACGAAGCAGTGTTTAGTTCTATGCCTTTTAGTGGATTTACCATTTTAGGGGAAGGCTGAACTTACCACTTCTCCCTGTGTTTGGAGATGTGTCTCTTCCACGGACATGAGATGCT
This sequence comes from Scylla paramamosain, assembly GCF_035594125.1. Classification (NCBI taxonomy): domain Eukaryota; kingdom Metazoa; phylum Arthropoda; class Malacostraca; order Decapoda; family Portunidae; genus Scylla; species Scylla paramamosain. The sequence continues at coordinate 4,662,785 of NC_087159.1, read as the reverse complement.
TAGTTTTTTGGGGAGTATTGACCTCCTCCACAAACTGTAATGGTTATACTGTCATTTGCTACATTATCATGTTATTAATGTAGCTTTAGATTTTACTTTAATTGTCATATTAAAGTATGTTGTCAGATATTTATGATGTGGGAATGCCGTGTTTTACCCTTTTGTTGCATAGCAGGAAATAACTTAATCATGTTGTTATCTAGACCATGAAGCAAATAAACTTTAGTGAATTTTTTTATAAAGGTTGGAATATTTTAGAAAGATACATTTTTCACAGCCCTAGAAGTTTCTCATCATGCAATCTCTGCAATGTTCCTTTTTGTGGTATAGTATAACACAAAAATATTATCTATTGCAATAATACTGTATTAAGAAATCAGACATGAGTTGTGAGCTGATTTAGCCGGTGATTTTAGGCATTATAGTCCAGGTTTGTCTGTCTCTCCACAGAAGTGGTCTCTTATAGCATTGTCTGTCATGCCACACACTACTGAGAGTCTCTGATAATGGTATTGTCTCTGCAGATGGAGAATAATGTCTTTGAGAACACAATCAACGACATCAATGCCATGTTTGTTGAGGCAGAGAAGATGTCTTGTGGCCGCTACTGTGAGGGCTGCCTTGGCTGTCTGACTGCTTACCTGGTCTTCTTCTGTATGGAAACCCACTATGAACAGGCAAGTAGGGGTGGACTGGGAGCTTCAAGGATTATGGACTAGGAAGTTAGGCAAGGATGAATGTGAAATTAGTTTTCATTCACCATACAAATAGAAAAAGTCATTCCACTGCTAGCATTTAGTATTGTGCCCCAAAGAATTAAGTGTATTATTTATTTCTGTGTCACGTCTTTTCCTTCTATATGTGCAGAAGTAGGAGACGGCAGCATCTTTCCCACATCTGTAACAAAGCCTTGCAGCTCCTACCACAGTTACTTCTACATTCAGCATTTTCAAGCACAGTTACTCCTGTATTCATGACCATTTGTGATGATTATTTATTTATTTATTTTTTATTTTTTGCAGATGATGAAGAGGGTGACCAAGTATGTGGCGGAGCAGAATGAGCGTGTCTGGACCCCCCGCGGCCTCCTCATCACCAACCCTATTGAACGTGGACTAAGAGTTGTATCCTTTTTGTACCAATGCTACTTTTAAGATAGAAGTATTTTATTGTTAGTGATTTTTTTTGTCTTTTATGCAATTACTTGTCTGTTCATAAGAAAAAACTACATAGAAGTGGGTTTCTGTCCTTTTTAGTTGTCTCTTATGATGTGCGGGGAATACAGTGGCAGTCTTCTTAGCCCCTGCCATAGTCACTTGTATGGGATTGCCAGTCTGGTATATAGATGCATTTCTTATGTTTTGTTACTGTTTAGTTTATTTCTACATTTTTGTTCCTTTTTATTTATTTGTTTATTATATTTATTTGACTTTTTTTTATTTATGTAAAGAGATACTGCCCAGAAGCTAAAAATAGAGTATAGGAGATAAGGAAAAGGTTCCAGTGCTATTTTCTGGAGACCAAACAGCAAAAGACATGAAAGGGAGTATGGTTAATTTAGGTGCGAGGTTTCTTGATCACTCTTGTACAAGTTCAGACTGAAAGTAGGTGAACAAATAACAGAATAACACAGCATGCTTCAGAGCGTACAAGTGAAAGGTATGAAGTAGTGAGGATGCATTTTAAAGAATGTAAGTAAGTAGAGTCTTGTGTAGTGGGTTTATGGGGAGGGTTTGTGTACACAGGGTAAGAATGCTTTGTATTTATAGAGCTTATGCTTATACTTTATGTTCCTGTGATAGCATTTACACCACTAATCATTCACTTTTCCTTAACTCCCTTTCCAGATCGAGATTAGTATATTAACAGAGCCGGCAACCACCAGATCGCAATGAGGCGTGATGCTCCCACCTGCTGTACAGGATCCCCGCCCCTCACATCACCCTCACCACCCCATCACCCCGTCACCCCATCATTAGCCTGTCATAGCTCATATGATCATCCTTCCCACATTTATAACATTGTATTGAATATTCTATGTAGATATAAGATAACTGTCACTACAGGAAATGAAAGAGAGGGAGAGAGAGAGAATAGAGAAGTGTACATTTTCACCACAGAGCATTTAATGTATATTTTACCACTGACACACACAGGCAGCAGGAATCCCAAAGCCTGACCACAGAGGCTAATGACTCAGTTTGGTTATAGCTCCTTCTCCTCTTGCTGCTTTCTGTAGCCTGTTTCACACTTCCATACATGTGGATAGAAGGAAATGTGCCTGCTGTTTTTTATACTATTTAAATTTGAGGAAGTATGTCTGCAGCATTTTTACGAGGATCAATATTGCCTTTCTTACCTAGCTAGTGAAACAGGTGAAGGGCTTTGAACTCTTGTCAGTGTGTGTCTGCCCAGACCTACAAAGCGAGCCACTCGTGATATCCCAATGTGCTCGTAAGGGAGAAAGCATTACATTAGGTCTGACTTCTTTCTCGATGGCTGGTCTTTTAACCACAAAGATAAAGATGGTGGACTGGAGAATGACCAGACACAGTATTCACAGGCCACTTATTCACTTTGACTGTGTGTTCATTTCATCATGGACATCTCAGCCATTGGGAAAACTACATAATAATTGTTCATCAGTTCTGCAATGATGATCTTCACTGTGCTCTGAGAGTTTTAGGCAGCCATCGAGAGAATCTGGGATGGGAATTATGTATCTTCTTACCTACTGGAGTGTATGGTGCCATGTCATGGTTCAGCAAGGGCCTTGTATCCCATCTGTTTGTTCTTATTAGCTTTTCACCGTTATCTTTCAGCAGTGAGTTTGTGTCTTGATATATGTGTGGTTGTGTGTATGTGTGTTTGTGTATGTGCGTGTGTATGTGTGTTGGTAGCCTGTGTTGAGAAGCCTCAGTGTCATCAGTGTTGTAAGTTCTCCCAATCAAGTGGTTTTCTCCATTGTTTACCATGAACTGACCCCAGATATTCCTGCTGTGATGCTGCTGCTGCTGCTGCCGCTGCCTTGCTGTGGCTTGTTTGTGAGGGACAGAGGAATAGTTAATTTTTTATTAGGTTTATGAAGCAAAATGGGTTCCTGTCTCAGCTTTATTACGGTATATCTCTTTCATTTTCTAAAATTTAAATCCCAAGATCTCTGTTCTTGATTTCCAGTAACCTTGTCTTTATACATCCTGCTCTGCATTCTGTGTACATAGGCATAGATCTAGAAAAGATAGTTTTAATTTTTATATAATTTATTAATGTGGATTAAAATTGCATCCTAAATATAATTTAGCATAATAAGTGATATTGATATTTATGTGTTAACTTGACCTCCTGTGTGTGTGTGTGTGTGTGTGTGTGTGTGTGTGTGTGTGTGTGTGTGTGTGTGTGTGTGTGTGTGTGTGTGTGTGTGTGTGTTTGCTTGGTCACAATCAGAGCAGCACAAGAGATCAGCAAACCCAGAGGCCTCACAGTGAGAGGAGTCTGGGTGGCATGTGCATACTCATCATTAGAGGTGTGAGAGCAGCCCAAGTGTGCATCTGAGATCCACTCACTGGGAACTGTTATTGTGCTTCCTCTCAGGTAATGGTATTGTGTGGCCACTCATTAGATTCAGAACAAAGAAATGGTCAGGATCTTCTTACAATAACATTTAAAAATTGGTTATCTATCATGTCATAATTGATCAGAATTACCTAATAATATTGTATGCTTTTATTTCCATAAACACTTATGGATGATAATGTTTTAATTTAGTTGTGTTTGTGTAGGAAAGTTTTGCTTTAATTTTTATGGAGCTCTTAAGTGATGGCAATATGTGTGCAGATTGCAGTATGTTGCCATTCAGTTATTTTGATGTCATGTTTTATATGAGAACACAGAATAGTATGTATCCTTTATTTGTGTTGAGGATGGATGATGTTTTGTACTTGCAGTGTGAAGGAATCTGCTAAGCATTCCAGGTAGGCAGGCAGCAGTGTGGTCCATCAGGTGTGGGCCACTCTCTGCCTTGCCCACTGCTGTTTGCATTGAATGTGATGTGTTCCCTTTAATCTGGTAATATGAATTGATAATCAGTGAACTTATTGTTGTACTAGAATACTTGATGATTATTCTTTGCAATATGGTAATATGGAATGATAATCAGAAGGTAATGATTCTCACATTAGAACACTTGCAATCATTTTGGGGCCACCTGTTGGCACCAGACATAAGTTATGAAACAAAATCTTCCCACAGAATTACACCTTGGAGCCAGATTCATCAGCATTGGCCAGACTATGACCACTCTAGGCTGAGTGCTGATTTAGGGAGGGTAGGGATGGCATGATTGTGGTATGACTGGAGGAGCAACAGTAGCATGCACACTTGACTCACCTTGGGACCACACTGTCTGTCTTGGTGTGTTTATCCTGTTGTTGTCGTGGAGATTGGCTGAGAACTCATAGGCTCCTCTCACTTGTAGCCAGAGCCCTTATGATTATTATTAATATTTTTCTCATTGTCATCACTCCTGAGGGGTTAGCCTTAGCTTATGGAAAGAACATTTTTGTACTTTCGATATTGAAGCAACACTATAGGGGAGTGATTGGGTGGTAGTTAGCAGTGTCAACCTAGACCATGACAAAACTGAGTGAACAGCATCCCTTGTTACATTGAAAGTTTGCTGTTATGGTCCTGAGTTACATATTTAATGTCTCATTAGATGCAGTAATTACAAATTTGTGCATGGACTGAGGGCAGTGTTTCCTTCTTTCTAAGTGTGTGCAAGATTTGAACTTTGATGATTTCTTGTTTCAGTATTCTTTTGACATTACTGCTGTAATACTTATTGGTGAGAAAAGTGTGTATATTGTTGCTGATTGTTGATCTATATAGCCTTGTGGATGTTTATTTCTTACAGCTTCATGTTTCTCATTGAGTTCTGTCCCTTAGCTGACTCCTGACATTTACCTCCCATCATGCAATCTGAAATAAATGAAAATTCTATAATGGTCATATTATTCTTAAATACCCATATTTTTTCCATGTGGGTGCTGAGGGAGAGATAGCCTGGCTACAGCTGTTACCAGGTTGGAAGATTACTGTCATGTTCCCTGTGTTGTATGAGTAGAAAGGACTGAGTGATGGGACTGCTGGGGACACTTTCCTCTGGATTTTGTTCCTTAAACAAGATGAGATGTGACAAAATCGTGGCTCTCCCTTTGTAAGGATAATGATTAATGATAGGCATACAGACTGACTTGCCCTTATGTGAATTTCAGTTTGATGCAACAGGGAGGATTCCTCCTTGTACTTTCAATGATAGTTTTTATTGCTCATATCAGAAATAGATTTCTTGGTTTGGGTTAGAGAAGTGTAAAATGGAAGCGGTGGTGGAAGTGTTGGGTGATTAAGCAAGGCAGTGAGTGTCATGATGGTGTGGGTATGTAGACAGCTTAACTGAAAGAAGAATAACTGGTTAAAAAATGTAACTGCATTCTTGCAAGAGGTATGGAAACTGTTAGATGCAAGTGGGACGTCTGGTGGAAGCAACAGTGGCTGGGCTTCATGAAGATGAACAGAGAATTTCTTACTGAATACTGATATGTCAGGAGCGCAATATGCAGTCTTTCTCTCTTTCTCTCAGTGTGTGTGTGTGTGTGTGTGTGTACAACGCACTTTATTCTCTGTGATTGCCTGGCTCTCGCCTCTCGGCACCGTGGCAGTGGTCGCGCGTGCCCTCCGTGACGAGCTAAGGCCACGTACCTAGGTAGCGGGACTCTGCCCTCCAGGGCACGTTGGTTGTTGCTCCCTGGCGCAGTCTCCGTCCCTGGCCCTGCTTCCCCACACCACCCCACGCCCTTCCATAATCTGAACCTCCGTCTTAGAGACGAGAAAAAATCAAAAGCATTAACAACTTTATTGTCATCATAAACATTATAATTTCTTCAGGTATCTTCACTAAAATAATGATCCACTTAATATGACTCACCGTAAATCATAAACTACCACCACCACCACCAGCAGCGGGACCAACAAGCCGGCAAGCAGGCTGAGTGATGAACTAATTAATATAAGCGCCTAGAACAGAGTAATGCGTGATATGGATAATGTGTAAGATATGGAGCTCCTGTATTTTTATATATTTTACTGAAATTTCCCATCACAATGTCATAAAATTTCCTTGGTGGTGTCTGGCAACACTGGTGCAGTAACTGGTCAGGGGTTAGTCGTGGTGATGCTGTGGTGTGCTCTTGACACTCGTGGATTTCTAGCGTGAATGTCAAAAGTGAACTAGCGCATGATTGTCTTCCTATAAGCCGTGAAAACTTTAAGGATACGTTGAAATTCTGAAACAATTAGCAGTCACGATAAAAGAAGGTATGCTGCATGTGATAATGTCTGTTATAACTGTATGTTTCCTCCAGTAAAGCTATAGGAGTGAAAAAAAAAAAAAAAACGATTATTGATGCATATTACAGTTGATCAAGCCAGCTCCATCTCGGTTTTAGACTCGGGGAAGTGAAAAAAATAAATAATGGTTTCAGGCACGAGGCATTTCCTGGAATGAATGCTGATTTCAGACATGGGGCATCTAATAAACAAACAAACAAAATAAATAAATAAATACAATAAAATAAAAGAAGTTTGAGACACGGGACATCTAAAGCAATTAAAGGAAAGAAAGAAAAAAAAATAAATAAAAGGAGAATGAAAAAAATGTTTAAACACGGAGACATTTTTGCAGTAATAATTGGAGGTTTCGAATCCTAACATCCTCACCAACGCGAAATCCAAACAGTCACAGGAACATCATCTAAAACGAATAATAACGCTCTACATTAATGACGTTTTACATTACTAACAGCTTCAATCACACTCGCATAACCTGGACAGTTCCGCGGCATTACATTCAGATTCTCCTTCAATCCAAACAGGAGCAGCGACTCTCCGATGACTCCTGAGTAGCGTGCCCCTGGAAACATGCTGTACTGGGGGCTTCTCGTCTCCCGCCCCTTCATGCTGACGCTTCTTTCTATTTATGGCGTCGCCTCTGTAAGTCTATCTTAAATCATTTTCTCTTTTCCTGTAGCTATTTTCCTTTACGTAGTTTACGAATATATTCAGTCTACACTCTTATATTGTAAAGAGCTTTTTTTTATGATATTTTATCTTTTATTTCCCAGTGGCTGCTTCCCCTTCCAGTGTTGTGATTGTGTTGTGTGTTGTCTCCCCTTGCGATGCACTGGTCAAGTCACTGGACGTTCATGCCACCATCTCATTCCTTGCATATCATTCCTCCACTCAACAGGTATTCATTCCCACATTATCGCCGTTGGAAAAGGACTCTGAGGGAGACTCAGGGTTGGGGCGACTCGACCTGAGCATCTCCAACACCACGGAACACTCGCTGGGGATCCTCATCATTGGCGCCGGGAACACGGTGAGGAAATCGCAGGTGTCACCGAGCAGGTCGTCCACTGAGGCGCCGTACGGGTCGTGGCCCTCCCCCATCACCAGCAACCTGGTGACGGAGCCCATTAGCGCAGTGGTGGAGCCTCCCAGAATAGACCCCATCACAGGTATAAGAAGTGTTCCATTACTTATCTTTTCTGTTACATATGAACATATTCAACATCAGGGGAAATGCAAGAAGCTATCAGGTCTACTAGTGGCGGTCCCAATATGAAACACACTTTCCTATACCCACCTATGATCTAATCTTACTCGTATTTTCTCATAGACACTATCCTCTGCAGGTCTTGTGTTTTGGAGCGAGGAGGTGAATGGCCGCCGCGCAGTGTACCACTTTGATCCAGGTGAGTAGAACACGCCGCATGGTTCTTACTCTCGTAAAAGGACAAAATTATTAGTGAGTCGAGCCATGCTCACCCGCAGTTGCTGTGATACAAATACTGCATATACTGTTCTCCTTTTTGCATATATTTCTCTTGTCAAATAAGAGCAGCCTGCCAGAAGTGACTCTCCAACAGACACACGAAAGGTGGTGCGCTGGACGGGCCCAGACTATGACGTGGTGAGCCGCGTGCATGAGTACGGCGGCGGTTCATTCACTGTCTACAATAACACTCTCTTCTTCTCCCGCGGCGAGGATGATGCCTTGTACCGCCAGGACGGCCCCGAAGCCCAGCCCTCGCGCCTCACACATGGCCAGAAGAAGAGGTATGCTGATGGTGTCTACAGTCCCGAGGTGAGTGTGACTTCAGCTGCGTGAGATCGTGTTGCTGCAATGGTTGCTGCTTGTGCAGGTTAAGTAATCAAGATAGGGTAAGAAATAATGGGTTCAAGCTTGATAACGTTAATTTAGAAAAGAGATAGGAAAGAATTGATTCTCAAATAGAGCGGTAAATGAATGGAATACATTCAGAAGTTAGGTTGTTAGTGCTGAATCATTAAAGAGGTTTAAAAAAGATCAGATATATTCATGGATAAGGATGATAGGTGGAAATATTTAGGTAGTGTGTTTCATGCAAGGACTGCCCTTATTTTCTCATGTTCTTATGTTCTTGTGTCTCACCCACTCCGTGTTGTCTGGCAGTGGAACGCGCTCTTTCTGGTGATGGAAGACCACTCCAGGGTGGAGGAGAGAGGCCTGCAGGAGCCTCGGAACAGTATCGTAATGGTGGACGCATCAAGCGGGAAGGAGGAAATCATCGTTGAACACGCGGACTTCTTCGCGTCCCCGAGGGTCACCCAGGACGGCCTGCACCTTGTGTGGATACAGTGGAACCATCCCAACATGGTTAGTGAAGGTCCTGCCAGGGTGAATAATCGTGAATAACCTAGTCTTTATGATTAGTTTCCAGAGACAGAGGCGAAACCTGTGTTATACGTGTGTGTGCCATGTTGTAGTTGATTCACCATTCTGCCCTCTCTTTGTCTCTGCCTCAGCCGTGGGACGAAAATCAGATGTTCGTAGCGGAGTTGAAGGAAGACCGGACAGATATCACCATCAGCAGGTTCTTTCAACACGGCAGGTGAGGGACGTGAGATTGTGAAATAGGTCTTCTTAAACTGAACTACAAACGCAGATGACCCAGAGATGACCCTTAATTTGCTGATTATGTTGGTCTTTCATGGCATTTATTCCCTTGTATTTTTCATATATTTCTGTACAATTACCATACCTGCATTTCACGTGTTTTGTGATTGTCTTGCTCGCTCCTTTTTCATCTTCATTTACACACGGCATTGTCCATTTCCTCTGCCGAGTTTTAAAAGATTAGACAAATTTATGTTCGGGGATGATAAGTGGAAACAGGTAAGTATTTTTTATAAGGACTGCCAGCTTCTCTAACTTCCTTATGTTCTTGTGTTCCTCCATTCCCTGCAGCATGATGACGCCGTTCTTTGACCAAAACAACGAGCTGTTCTATGTCCACGACTCGACCGGCTGGTGGAATCTGTACTGGGTCAACCGTCGCGGCTTCGAGATCAACCTGACGCCTCAATCCCTGGAGGTGGGCTGGCCTACCTGGAGGTGAGTGACGGTGCAGCCTCCTGTCCACGTGTGCTTGTCGTGGGAGTCACTTTATCAGCATGACTCTGATAAGGCACATAGTTTGTTTACATCATGGTATTTATTCTTGCATCGGGATGTTGTGTCTATATCTTGTGGCACCAGAATGCGTAGTTCCTTTAATACCGCAAATAATAAGTAAAGTTCGAATGGCAAATTCTTCCCAGCATATCTGAGATAGTTTTGTCAGCAACGTATCACAGTGGAAACATAGTTTTCTTCTTTTTTTCTTATAAGCACTCATTAGTATGCCATTTTATACTAAAGTGAAAGGTATCGTGGATTATTAACCCTCATATTGGCCTCAATATCAAGAACTGATGCAGTGTCGCCTTCCCCGAACAGGCTGGGTCGCCAAGCCTACGACATCAACCCTAGGCTGGGCGCCAGGGAGGCTGTTGTCATCTGTGGCCACGTGCGTTCCTTTATTTATTTTCATTGGGTATCTTTATACATGCAGTCTTGTTCATTCTCACTTGCATGACTGTTTGCACATCGCCTTAATTCTCTTCACCCCTAAAGATGAAACTTACTTTTTATCTATTTATTTATTCATTTGAGTTCATTGCAGGTCTTCTTGTCGTACGGTATACATTATTTAAGGACGTGTACAGACACACATGTCTTTCAGAAAATTCATACATTATATTTCACATCTCGTGGCATCAATCATGTTTCATCGTGTCACTTCATCAGATATTTAGGGATACTTTTTCAAATTTGCTTAAGCGTTCCTCAGTTTCTTTATCTTGGCAGTCGATCAGCTGAGGAGGACAACGAAGTTCACAGGAAAGGTTCATTACTGGTGCATGACCTGTATAAAGCTGTATCTTATCATATATTTATATAAGTACTTTACAATTTAAAAAGAGATAAGATGAACTAGCAATGGTACGATACATCTGTTCCAAATTATTGTCATTGCAAAACACTTAAACATCGCACGATGAACGCAACCTGTCCCAAGTCACGTTCCCTCTGCAAGTCACGCCTGTCCCGTCCCCCGCAGGACCTGACCGTGGTGGACCTGCGCAAGCAAAAGCGTCGCGTCATCAAGACAGACTACACCACGTACAGCCTTGGCGTGGCCTACTCCAAGGCAGGGGACAAGGTAACACCTCCTACCTTGAACTTACTGATTGATAGCCGTTAATCAAGTACTATATATAATGCAGTCAAATAGGGATATGAGAAGATAAATGCATTTTTCACCTCGAATAAGAATATTCTAAGAACATAACTTATCTTCCTCCTGGATACTGTTAGGTAGAAAAATACTAGTAGTCTGCTGAGAACGTACTGAACAAGATTCCCATTCTTTCTCGTGAATTTCAGACATATTGTTATTTTTTGTATATATGACTTCAGCACACGCATCTCACTGCTAGATAGAGAAATACATGAATAATAACTAATGTAATCTGCTTAGAATATACTGAACATCATTCCTATTCTCCCTCAACAATCTCAGATATATCGTTTTCTTTATACATAGAACCTCAATACACACATCTAGACCTGTCCACCTGTTGAGTCTCTTCCAGGTGTACACCGTGGCGAGTGATGGGGTGCGTCACCCCCGCCTGGTGGAGGTGGAGGTGAGGACAGGCCGCACCCGTGACGTGAGCCGGGCGTCCGATGCAGGGGTGGAGGAGGGCTACATCAGCACCGCCCGCCTCATGCAGTTCCCCACCACGCAAGGAGACTTTGCCTACGGATACCTTTACTCTCCAAAGGTGAAGCGATAATGCGTTCCTTTCTGCATCAGTAAGATATATAGCGCTGTATATGATGTCTGTCTGTGTGTTTATTTGTCTGCCTGCCTTTCTCTCTCTCTCTCTCTCTCTCTCTCTCTCTCTCTCTCTCTCTCTTCTAACGTATATACTTTATTTTTTGTATTTTGCTCACTAAATTAACGTTAGATGAGTATGCTCCATCTACTACAGAACAAGGATTACCACGCCCCGGCAGGAACACGTCCGCCGCTGCTAGTGAAGGTGCACGAGGGCCCCACTGACGCAGCCTCCACCGCCCTCAACCTCTACTACCAGTTCTTCACCTCTCGGGGCTTCGCTATTCTGGACGTGGACTACCGTGGCAGCACAGGTTACGGCAAGCTGTACCGCAACAAGCTAAACGAAATGTGAGTGGTGCAGGGGAGGAGGCGGCGTTTCTTCCTTGGTCTGGGTCTGAGTCATGTCGTTTGTGTTTGGGTTTGAGTCATGCGTTAAGCGTTTATCGAAGTTCCCCAAGTGAATATCCCCATGAACATCCTCCCTTACAAGATTTTCCCCAAAGCAATTCTCCTCCATGGCCAGGTTAGGTTAGATTAATGAGTTTCGGTCAGATATACGTGGAGGAATCTTTCTGGATGGCAGGTGGGGCGTGTATGACGTGGAGGACGTGCTGGCAGGGGCGTCTCACTTGGTGAAGGAAGGGCTGGTGGACGAGGCGCGGTTGTGCATCGACAGCAGCTCCATGGCGGCATACACCATGCTGTCAGCCCTCACCATACCGGGGTCCGTCTTCAAAGCAGGTTAGTATGGCCATTCCCGTCCACTCTCTCTCTCTCTCTCTCTCTCTCTCTCTCTCTCTCTCTCTCTCTCTCTCTCTCTCTCTCTCTCTCTCTGTCGTTAAATTGCTTGATAGAATGCACTCAGATGTTTATCCAACAAAAAAAGATTCCTATAGATCCTACACCCACCCATTCAGCCATATACACATCCACTCACCTACCCACCCACCCATATACACACACATGATCACCCACACCCTTGTTCTTTCGTATTCGGTCGCTAGGTGCCAGTTACTACGGCGTGTCGGATCCTGAGACGATGGCTACCAACACGCACAAGTTTAAGAAGAACTACATGGAGGCGCTGATCGGGAACCTGGACCGCCACAAGGACCGCTACGTCACCAGGTCACCGCTCAGGAACTACGAGAGGCTGGAGGTGCCCATGATCTTCTTCCACGGCGCGAATGACAAGGTGGGGCGTGCGAGCTTTCTGTTGGGTGAAGGCAGCCAAGGAAGGGGTACGTCCTTGTTGGTTAGGGTTAAGTGACTAGTAGTAGTAGTTTTGTAACGTGAATCTTATGGAAATGTAAGAGTTCTTGTTTCTGTATACAAGCTACGTGGATTTTGTAGACTAGAGTTAATCAGTCCACCTGCATTATTTCTACTAAGAAAGGGAAAATATAAAAGAAAGGAATGTACGAAATACATGACTTTCATTTAGTATATTAGTGAATGAAGCTTAAATATTTCATTTAAATCTTCGACTGCTACCGCTCCTTCTCAAGTTAATCATCATGATCTAGTAGAAGCTTAAAGTATAATAATTTCAAGATAACACTCACAGCAAAAGGAGTGATAAAGCAGCTCAGACATCTCTGTGCTTGTAGTATTTATTTTTCTCAGTCATCGTGATTCAGGTCACTCAGATGATATAATAATTGCTACGGTGGGTTGTTTACTGTTTCTCCTCCGGCAGGTAGTTCCCCCCGACCAGGCCCGCGGGATGTACAAGCTGGTGAAGAGCAAACACCTCCCCGCTGCCTTCATTGTTTTTGAGGGTGAGCTGTCTCGCGACACACACACACACACACAGATTCTAACATATGTACAGAATCTTAGTGAAACTATGAAGTTTTGAACGTACGGTACAAAGTTGCATCTCGATTATTACATGATTATTAGCATTGTATTATTTCGCGACAATTACTTCATTTAGAGTTCGTCAGTTGGACCGAATCACGAATCTGAGCAGTCTCATACTACTCATCTGGTTCGGAAGCACGAGTCACTGATTCTCCTCCTATGAGTGCGGCGTCTTCCATCTATGCATAGTTTTGCTGACCTCCTCACACTACAGGAATCTTTCTGCAGGATCTAGTTTCTCATACACCTCCTACTTCTTTGGTAATTTAGCAACCTTGTAATGCAATTCACGGAAACCTTTACGGGTGAGGTTTGGAATGATTTAATGCCGTGCAAGCTTCTGTTACTGTTCATCATAATTTCAAAAGGCAGGAATGTCCAAAAAACCTGCACTCACGAGGGAGGCGAGGTCACTGGTGAGGACAAGGTGGCACAAGTCTGTGTATGCCACAAGCTTTCCTGCACTCCTTCCATCGCTGAGACGCAGTCATTCCTCTGTGTAACAGTGCACGTATCCACTTGACGCTTCCTCCAAGATACGGAGAGTGATAGCCGGTGATAACAAACTTATGTTTCATCCTAAACTAGCCGTTACCTAATAATAAACTCAAAAAGTCATAATTGATAGAATTTTTCACAGTTTAAGTGGATCTTATCGTTTTATTACAGTTAAAATTTTGCTGTAGTAGTGTTGTAGTGGTTTGGTAGTTATGATTAATAAATAATTACTATAATTAGAAATGGCCATTCGATGTGAGAAAAATGTAAGTTATAGTTATTATTTCTATCTTTCTTAAGTATTAGGCAAAATCCTAAAATACAAATAAACGTCTTGATCTGATCATGTACTGCATGACCCTCAATGGTGAACGTGACCATGCGCAGAGCCGCGTCAATCAGGGCTCGAGGAGGAGAGGTCATAACGTCACACTCCCTTGGGAACACGCGTGCACAATGGAAGTAGAGAGGAGATTTTTGTGACTTTTAGTGGCTAGAACAGAGAGAGCGAGAGAGAGAGAGAGAGAGAGAGAGAGAGAGAGAGAGAGAGAGAGAGAGAGAGAGAGAGAGAGAGAGAGAGAGAGAGTTAATACCATACTTTCCGCCTTGTATTAACACACTTAGTCTCTCAAAAGTTGATGCCAGGAAAAGACGAAATTGAGATGTCTTCACTTTTTTTTTCTTGCCTTCACTCGCCTAACGATGATGCATCATTGCCTTCCCTCCCCTCCACCAGACGAAGGGCACGTCTTCACTCACCGAGAGTCACTCAGCAGAGCACTGGAGGCAGAATTTTACTTCTTCGCCAAGGTGTTCAACTTTACCCCAGCTGATATTGTTTCTAATGTGAGTATTGGTCATTGATGTGATAGTAGTAGTAGTAGTAGTAGTTGTAATAGTAGTAGTAGTAGTAACAGTAGTAGTAGTAGTAGTAGCAGCAGTAATAGTAACAGTAGCTGTTCGTGTTTATTATTGTTTATTGTTTTTGTTGATGTATAGGTGGTACTAGGAGCAACGGTAGTCTCTCTCTCTCTCTCTCTCTCTCTCTCTCTCTCTCTCTCTCTCTCTCTCTCTCTCTCTCTCTCTCTCTCAGAAAAAAAATGATTATCTCACGCCTCTGTTATTCAAGGTTTGAAACGCCTTACTGAAGTATTGTTTTAGATAAGATAACCTTGATTATTATTAGGATCTCTTCTCTCGTAATTCGTAAGAAACTAATCACAATGACAACTTCATGTAAATTCTACGACATGCTAGACCACTAACTCTTGAAATAGCAGCAGTATGGATTCGTTTTAATTATCTATTTGTAAGAGTAAATTTAATTTCTTGTTATGTTGTTGCCTGGGGTAAACTACGATTTCGCACTCAAATAACATTACTGCGTGCCTTTATAAAATATTGTGCAACATTATGTGAGCATAGAATCTGAGGATGCATATATTGTTCAAATCGAAGCACTTGAAAGAAACATGTAAGCAAATAAGAAAATAAGGGAAGCTACAAAAAAACATCAGTCTTACACGTGACAGTCTATAACACGTGGCAGTCCCTGTATTCATTGCATTCATGGTATGTAACTGAAGATGATGTGCACGATAGCGCCCAGAAACTACTAGGAACATCTCTAGAGGCTAAGTAAGCGATATTAAAGCGTAGTCAAAAGTTAATATAACATAGAGGAAGAAGGAAGGGAGAAGAAGTAGAATATAATTATGAAGGACGGATTATACAGTTTCTTATGCGATAAGAAAAAAAAACGTTAGCAAGGGAAGGAAGAGAGGGAGGAAATGAAAGCAGAATACACTAATAACAGTATGTGTAAATTTTGAAAGATACGAGAAGAAAAAATAATAAGAAGTCGAAAAGAAGAACCATAGGAAGAAAGAGGAAGGAGGATAAATTTTTAAATGACAGTATAAATTTAGGAAAAGACAAGAAAAAAACATTGAAAACAAAAAGTGACAGGGAGAAATTGGAAACAGAATATGGTCGAAAAATAAATGTTTTGGAAAATGTCAAAAACAAAGAAAAATGTGGAGGGATTGAAAATAAGAGGGATCTAGGAACAATAAGGATATTCTGTTTTAAAGGAAATGTCCATGATGACAACTAGAATCCCCTTACATGGACGTGACTCTTACAACGGAACTGATACTTCCACCCATGATCAGATGCCGTGACACTCACCCATGCGCACAAGGACAAGTAGTGACTGACGCAGCACTTCTCTGGTCCTGATAAGATGAGTGACACTTGTCCGCAAAAAAAAATAAAAATAAATAAATAAATAAAATAAAATAAAAAATAAATAAATAAATAAAATATCCACCACCACTACCTTGACCACCAGCTTGCTCCTCCCACTCAAGAAACGTGCTGGTAAAGTTAGTGGCCAGTATGTACTGCCTTTGTAACACACTCTGAACACAATGTAGGGAAGAATGTTTCAAATCCCACGCCTTCATGACGGAGCTTGTAGAGGAGGATCATGTATTCCGTTGTATTTCCAAACCATTCAGGAATAAAGGGACTGCCCACGTGTAGGCCTGCTGGCTTCTTGCGGTTGTGGTGTCCTTGTATTCTTTATAGTATCTCTTAGGCCATTCGTTAAATAGAGATCAGTAGTATTCGAATTGTCTCGTATCTATAATCGTGAAGTAGGAGCATGCATAACAAGCCATGAAGTGTGTACGGTGCAGTTCACCAATACCATCACCTAATATCACAGCACATGAAGTTTCTCTAATGCGATGCTTCATTACAGATAACAATAGACAATATGGATGGCGAGCAAACGGGAAAAGAGGAAAGACAGTTTCCCTCCCGGCGAAGACCAAGTAGTTTCCATCAAGATCACGGACCAAAGGACCCCGTAAATGACATCACTGAAGCCAAACCAACTTAAGCACCTCTATGAACCCGCTGCAGGACAAAGGTCTCCCATAATGGCTACAAGGGTGGCTAAGCAGGCCTTGTCCACTTGTAAACAGCAGACAGGGGCATGATCTGAAGTCTTTATCTAACGAGGACCTGCACGTTATGGTAATTTTTTATGTAATGCTGAAGGGAAAAAAAAAAAAAAAAGGTAAGAATTCTTCCAGAGCAGTTTGATTTGACCTATCAGGGATGAGCTTTCCCTAACTGGCCAGGCAGTCTGCTGCAGCGGCTAGTAGTGGCAAGGAGCTTGTTATGACACGCTGTATGATGTAACGGCGTGCCAGGTAGCGTAACCTTCAACTGTGACGTTATTTTGTAAGGTCATCCTCGCCATCCATCATCAGGGCTGTTATCTGTGCTGATTGCAGGTGACGACCACAACTAAAGGCCTGCGCAAGTATTTTCTTGGTTAGCACTCTCATCATCTGTGCTTCGTAGTTTTTTTTTTATTTTTATTTTTCCACCATGAAAGGCTATGCTAACCTTTGTTAACCTTTATTGTAAGGTTTTACATCAATAAGAATAATTATAATGAATAATGACAATAAAACTGAGCCTCAAAATAACAGGAACCAGCAAGCCCAATTTTTGGAGATCCGAGGTCTTAAGATCTTAAGGGATTAAAACACCCTACCAAGATTATGAAAGTTTACAGGCTTACACACAGGACAAGCCTAATTTCAGTTAGCTCTGCTGTTCTGTTCTCAGTGGGGGTCGCAAGTCACACCACCTGTCAGCTGTAAATCATTAGTTACATAAATTTAATTATTGTGATTTTCTGACGTTTCATTATTCTATACGATCAGACTATTATTATTATTATTATTATTATTATTATTATTATTATTATTATTATTATTATTAGACTGTATTAAGTGGCTAGGCTTGATTAACTTGAAAAAACTGAACAAACATTAAGTTACTGAGAATGAAACTAGAGCGGACTCTGTTGAAGCCTTTCATTGATATGGTGTCTAGGCTTTGTTATTTGGTAAAAATAGGCGTTAGAACACAAAAACTAGAATTATAATTGACTCATGAAATATCTATCAGCACAACTGTTGAAAGCCTAGTGCACTCGTATCACAAGAAACAATATAAGCTTCCAGAATTTGACTAATTACTATAGCCTACAGGCTCATCGCCAGGTTATGCAACACTGGACGTCGAGGTCAGTAAGAACCAGGAAATACCTACTAGGCTGTTCCCATGCACACTGTACTCACCGATACTGCAAGTGATTCTTAAATCCCAGGTGAAGCACGAATACAGGAGTAGCCACAAAAGTAACAAGCACCACCCACTACAAAGCATGACATATATATATCTTCCCCAGCGCACCAGCACCCCTATGAACAAAGATATAACTTGGCGCCGCGCAGTTCAAGGCGTTAGGATCTTTGTGCCGAGAATATTTACAAGAACCTAACGTTATAAGAGAGAAAAATCACTTAAACGTGAGGTAAATGTGTTTGTAGGATCTGATAAGGTACTTCTTTTGCACTACACCGGGCAGCATCGCATTGCCTTACAAGATGGTCTGCTCTTATGGGCGACAGGAAAGGAGGGAGAATCAACGACGACGTAAGAAAGGTACGTTGATATCTTGTAGATACTAGATAGCATATAATTATAATGAACACAGAAGATAATTGTAACCACCAGTCAGCACCAGTATGTAGTTGGTGGTAGTGTTTTACTTCATATAAAGAATAACTCAACTAATTGTGTGTTCCCTGTGAATACAACAAACAATTACATCGACAATAACAATGATTCGCAGTAAGTGACGTTGGTGACCTAGAGTTTTGTCAGGATAGATTCAGTTATCAGGTTGTTAGTGGCCAATCATTACAAAATTTTAAGAGGAGATTAGATAGGTAAATATATGGATGAGGATGATGCGTAGAAAAACAGTTTCAACCAAGGATTGTCACGTGTAGGCCTAACGAATTCTTGTAGCTTTCCCTATTTCCTTATGTTAATGTCTTGCTTTACCTTTATATCGAACCATAATTTACTATCTATTACTTGACAGTTATTCGAGTATGATGTCAAGACTATTATTTCAGATATATTACAACAGCCCAACCTTCAGGATTCATCTAGTGTAGCCTAGCATTAAAGATCATACGAGTAATTATATCATCTTGGTATTAGGGATTTGCATTATATCACCAGGCTGAAGAACTATGTCGGCCGTTTTTCTTTTTTTCTTTTTTTTTTTTTTTTTAGATAAACGTAGATGGTGTTGAAAAAAGTTAAGAATTTGTTTTATTGGTATAACGCTTGCATGTTCCTCGTAATGAAGTGATTCTTGGAGTTACTTATATTACAAACACGCCATAGGTTTCAGAGAGAGAGAGAGAGAGAGAGAGAGAGAGAGAGAGAGAGAAGAATTCGGTAATAACTATGCAATTACGAGCACAGACAGAAGCTAGATGAGTAATTATTTGTTGAAAGTTGTCTTGGTAGTTGTAGTTAGGTAGTTAGCAACTGACAAGCGACCAGTGAATTAATTAACGAGATTGCTTTTTAGGAACGAATTCATGAAATAATAGTACAAATCTCTCTCTCTCTCTCTCTCTCTCTCTCTCTCTCTCTCTCTCTCTCTCTCTCTCTCTCTCTCTCTCTCTCTCTCTCTCATGTCTGACTTCCATCTGTACCCAAAATAAACGCGCGATAAGCCAAACAATGAGAGGATCTGATGTTCGGTTATCGCACAGAGAATCCAAAGCGTTCTTGTGTTTAGATATACAAGAGCATTCTATTTTTTGACGGCTTTAGTAAGTGATCCGATTGAGAGATAAAAATAGATGCAAGACTGTTGACCTGTTAGTGGTAAGTACAGTTTTGTTGCTGCTGTTGTTGTTGTTGTTGTTGTTGTTGTTGTTGTTGTTGTTGTTGTTGAAAAATTAATAGCAAGTGGTGGTGATGGTAGTAGTAGTAGTAGTAGTAGTAGAAGTAGTAGTAGTAGTAGTAGCTGATGATATTGCTGTTTGTTGTTGTTTTTGTCATCATCGTCGTTGTTGTCGCAAAAATAGATAAGAAAAACAATATAACAATTGAGTCATCGACCATTGATCAAACATTCTGGGCCTAACGACGCCACAGCCACAACACGTGCTATCATTACTTAACTATCGGTCTTTCCTCCCTTTCGGCAGTACCTACGCTGAGGTGCTGTTATCGCCACCAGGAGGAAGGCTGCGACTCGTCTCTGGCACCTGCGTGGCGATTAGATAATAATTAACTATTGTGTGTGTTTACCGTGTCCTGAATCAATGACGCAGTTCTTGGAAGATACTATAAACGGGGGCAGGAAGGAAAATATTTAAGGTTGATTAGTGAATGAATGAATGATTTTAAGGCGACACAACGTAAACGTGTATTTTCGCCTCCTTTGCATTCTTTTACTTAACCACTAGTATTTACATTTTGATTCATTTTTATTTCGTTTTACTTTTTCAATATTTTAAGAACTGACTGATCTGCATTATTAAAATTTATGGAGCAAGTATATTAAGTTATCATCATAATTTTATATTAAAATATAGTCTCTTAGTGTAAGTTGCGTAAGGTTATAAAAACTTAGAATAGTGACAATGCAGCTGCGAGAATTATGAAAAATTATAGCAGGTCAGATAGCGCAAATACGACTTATGTTAGTTTCAGTTTTAGTTTGTCTCCCTTTTATGACTAAAAAAGAAAGGGGGGGTTATTTTATTATTGAAAAGTGTTCAGTTAGTCTGAGGTCTGATTAGTTGTGAGGACTGCAACACGATTATCGAACTATAAATACAAGTCAAGGTATCTTATCGAATATTTTGTATGGGCTAAAAATATCAGTAAAGTTATCTTATCACATTTCGCTATGCAAATATCAGTGCTAAATTTTCACACGTTAATTTTCTAGTAATGTAAATGATGGATAACATTTGTAAGACGTCACAGTGAATAAAACATTGGCTCCACTTGATGTAGTGAGTTTGTGAGGAAAGAAAAGAAAGAAAGAAAAAAGCAACAATGCATCATTTTGTACAAGGCGTTATATTATTGTTATTCTCTATTTATTTATTTTATTTATTTATTTTTAAGAAGAGGATGTTCTACAATATTTCCTTTCCATTGTACGACGTCGGTGGCAAGAAATGGAACAGGAAAATTTGCGCGCACGAGAGTTTTAGAGGAAAGAGAAGAACCGAGAAGGAGAAGGAGGAGGAGGAGGAGGAGGAAGAGAAGAAGGAAAACACGAAAACATGTGCTCACTTGGAGACCCTGTAAAACAACTCGCCGCCCTCTAACATAGTAACAGTAATGGTGATGAGAGATGACGTTGCCTACCATGACAAGGGAAGCTATTTAGAAGGACTCTTGTTTTCGCCCTCGTCAGTAAATTAAATTAATAAAGAAAGCACTACTCACTACTCGCCTACGTAAGTTTCTGTATCAGTCTATATTAGTTCATTCATTTACTAACATTTCGTAGTTTTTTTCTTTTTTCCGTGCACATGCAAAAGAAAGAAAGAAAGAAAGAAAATTCTCATATCTCTCTCTCTCTCTCTCTCTCTCTCTCTCTCTCTCTCTCTCTCTCTCTCTCTCTCTCTCTCTCTCTCTCTGTCAAGGTCACGTTTTCTTACAGTAAGCAATATGTGGTTACAAGTTGCTCCTGAGCCCCAGAGCCGTAGCGGTCGCTCCATAGCTACACGCCCAGCAATATCAGGAAGCGGTGGATTGAGGAAACTTCAGCAGGAACCCTAAACTCGCCCCAGTGAATAGGTTACACAATGAAGCGGTGCGATAAGTGATTGTCCAGTTAATGGCAAACTCCGGAGATGTTAAGATAAGGGGGTACTTGAGATGGTGTGAGATAACCGATAAGTTGTTAGTCTCTTGGTCGTGGCGTGGGTGTTGCGTCTCCACCCACTAATCTGTCTGATCATGACGTATCAGCCAAGGCGGGGAAGAAAGCAAATGAAAAGCAACAATCTTTCAGCTAATCATGACCTAGAAATATGACGTTCATGATTCTCTCTCTCTCTCTTTCTCTTTAATGAAAAGCAACAATCTTTCAGCTAAACATGACCTAGAAATATGACGTTCATGATTCTCTCTCTCTCTCTCTCTCTCTCTCTCTCTCTCTCTCTCTCTCTCTCTCTCTCTCTCTCTCTCTCTCTCTCTCAAGAATGACTGCAAATCGACAGAAAGTCCGCATGTTCATCTTTTATACTTTAATCCTTTCACTGCAAGTCAGTCTTTCCCATAATCATCCACATCTTTTAAAGGACTCATTTCTTCGTTCTAGTCTCTTTAAATACGTACTTATTTTAAATACGTAGCTTGGCAAAGATGAAACCAGGTAATAGATGCTTTAAGCTGCAGAGCAGCTTAAAGCATCTATCTTTATCCATAAATTTATCTGACCTTTTAATCAACCTCCCTATTGACTCAACACTAACAATCTGGTTACTGAGTCTATTCCATTCATCTACCACTTTGCTTGATAACTAATTCCTTCTTATCTCTTTTTTAAATCTTCATTTCTCTCTTCATCAAGCTTAAATCCACTACATTATCTATTAGCCCTTTCTGAATACTAATAAAGATGGTGTAGTTAAAAACATCGGATTTACTGCGTTAACACTGTAGCTGGTAATAACAGTACGATGGTACTTCATTTGAATAACCGTAGTCGATTCTAGTGAGCGGAAATAAGACTACAGGTGTTAAAAGATTTTAATTACTCCGTCGCTCATTTCACTGCCTGTGATGTCTTCCGAAATTATATCATAAATTTTGCATCATATAATTCTGTCAAGTTTGAGAAGTCATGGCAATCGAAAAGAGTGAAATTCTTCCCCGATACAGTTGGCTGGAAACTAAATGTGGTGTTTTTATTTTTTATGCGTGTGTGCGTCCATGCAGACACCATAAAGCATCCCATGAAAATAACGTCAAAATCTGGAATAAACTAGGCACTAAAGAACAACTCTGTCACCTGATGCCAACAACTATTTTAGCGGAGTAATCGCAATGCACTGAGAAGACAGAGTGCATGCTGTCACCGTGTGCTCCCACTCATGTTACAGCGTATGACCAAGATAGTAAGATACGAAGTGATAAAGTTGATGGGAAAATCGATTAATTAGTAGTCAAGGTGTGTCGTTTCCTTGTTTCTTCGAGGTTATTTAGTGAAGGAGGTCACTCAGGTCACGGCGAATTAAAAGTTGAGGAAAGGACTCCATGCCTGACCGTGGACTCGTTAATGAAATATGATAATAAAAGCAAAATAACAACGATAATGCTTTTGTTTTCATCTGGAGGGACAGACAACTAGACACACAGGAAACATTGGTCTAAGTGTTAACAAAGAACGACCTTGGCAGTAAAAGGATTAAATATATATCAAAACGAACAAGAACAAGAAAACTAACCCTAGAATTAAGAACAGTTATAATGATACTATGTACTACACAGAGTGGGCGTGTCAGCTCTGAAAATATCCTTGCAAGGAGCGGCACAGACCATCCTTAACTAGAATGCATGAATGTTCTGCATACATAACCTCACGTGACTGGCGCCCCCGAGATATTTTATAACCACGTGCTCCTCTTAGACGCGCTTGTTGTTGATCACGTGATGAGTGTGTAGGTGACCTTCTGCGCACGTGTGGCCATAGGATGTCTGTCCCTTCTGAATGCTTACCCTTCAGCCTCTTACACATATCGATAGAAGATCAATACGTGTGTGTGTGTGTGTGTGTGTGTGTGTGTGTGTGTGTGTTTGTGTGTGTGTGTGTGTGTGTGTGTGGTGTGCCTGCCTAGTCTAGCACAGGAAAGAAACTAAGTCAGTCTACGTTCTCAGAGTTAAGTTTTAGAATGTTGTGGCGTCTCTTGTGGCCAGTCTTCGTTAGCATTCAGAACTTTGTAAAGAAAAAAAACGTATAGACACAGGAAGAGAGAGAGAGAGAGAGAGAGAGAGGTTAATTTTGTCTTTTCAGAAGTTTTCAGTGGTGCAGTACCAAAATAAGTGTCTGGAGAGCTGCAGGGAATTATGTGAAAAATTATCTAGCAGTGTAATGGTTCGTGTGATGTGGCACACGTTTAAATTATGATTTTGAACGACACTTGTGACACCAAAGAGGGTTTTCTTCTTTTCGAGTATCAGAGAGGCCAGCCAGAGAAAGGAAAAAAGAGAGAAAGAAAAGTAAATAAAGGGTCGCTCACAGTGCTATTTTCTAATAGAATTAATACAAGAAGGATGGCAAGATTAGTTTCTGACTGATTTAGAAGTTCTAATACCTTAGCGTCTGTCGTTTTATTTTTGTTCGGTAGTTGTTAATGACTATTCAAATGAAGTAACGAGTGTCGTACCGTCATTAGCAGCCAAACGATTGATCCAAGTTGCCAGATAATCTGATATACACATCCTTTGATAACCTTTTATTATTTACATTCACATCTTAGATAAAATCATGACAGCACACGAGTACACTTGTAGAGAAGACTTTGTTTACGAGCATTTATTTATTTTCCTTTAACGGATGGCCTTGGATCTCCGCTCGCTATCTGGAGGGACTCCGCGGTTGTCACTAATGACAATCACGTAACTTGGAGTGATACGTAATAGTGAGGGGTGCTGCGAGGGGGTGGGAGGGCAGTGACGAGAGGTGGCGACGCTCGGCAAATTCTTGAATCACTCGATGGATGTGGTCCCCAGCGAGTAGACGGCGGAGAGCGTGGGCCACCTTCCTTCAAGAGTCAAAACATCGTGCTGTCACTCTCGCCCGACCAACAACAAGCGCAAGACTGAACTGCCGTACGTGGTGAGGAACGTCAAGGAAGGTCAAGGAAGATATAAACAAAGGTTGGTTGATCCTCAGAAAGTTTTTTTTTTTTTTTTTTTTAGCAGTTTGTGATGTTGAGTGCACCAGGATCTGTGCAAAGCTAGTCACGACACGAAATATCTCCCATCAAGTTTATTTTTTATGTATTTTACGAATTAATGAACATCTGTATGGATCATATTGTATCATGGTGCTTTATTGGTAAAATGTGTTAGGACAGGGGTCCTTAACCTAGGTACACGTTCCCCCCAGGTGTACGTGACAGGTCTGTTATAGGACCTGGACAGACCAATGAATTCACAGACAATTACTGTTGTTATTAAGTAAAGTACTGATGAATTCATGAGCACATTTTTTTAATAGATTTCATATTCTGACAGATACATGAGCAGATTTTTCGTCATCACACAGCGATAAATTCGTAGATACATTTGTTATTGTTCACTGATGAATTCCAGGACGCATATGTTATGTTCTGGCTGCATTCTGGGTACAGGGTACGTGGCCAATATTGAAAGACTTCACTGGGTACGTAAGATTGAAAAGGTTGAAAACCTCTGGATCAGGATGTAAACAGAACAGATGAACTAGAGCCTGGGAACTGTGTCGTGGTGGCCACTCACTGCAGGGGACGATGCCCACTACCTACTTTAGACAGAACTCTCCCATTTGATCAGGCGCTAACCAACATGGAAAACGCTTTGGTTGGGCAGCTTGTAAAGTGACTGTACAACCTGCCCTTTGTGCTTAAGTGGCATTCGCAAAATAGTATTACCGTCTTGTAATCTGACTCGTTGCTGCTACTACCGCTGTTGCTAATAATGATGTTCTTGTTGTCGCTGTTACTAATGCTACTGTTGCTGCTGCTGCTACCACTACTACTACTACTACTACTACTACTACTACCACTGCTGCTAATAGTGGTGTTTTTGTTGCCCCTGGTACTACTACTATTACTACTACTGCTGCTGCTGCTGCTGCTGCTGCTCCTCCTCCTACTACTACTACTACTACTACTACTACTACTACTACTACTACTACTACTACTACTATTACTACTACTACTTTCTTCTTCTTCTTCTTCTTTTCTTCTTCTTCTTCTTCTTCTTCTTCTTCTTCTTTTTCTTCTTCTTCTTCTTCTTCTTCTTCTTCTTCTTCTTCTTCTTCTTCTTCTTCTTCTTCTAATATATGCTGGTTACCACCCTAACTTACAAAGATAGCGATGATAAAAAAATAATATTAAATTTGTTTATTCTTACTTGTTGTTGGTGTGTTGAGAGAGAGAGAGAGAGAGAGAGAGAGAGAGAGAGAGAGAGAGAGAGAGAGAGAGAGAGGGAGGGAGAGAGAGTAAAGTAACTAAGCACAAAGAGCCTTGCATAGAATTAGTCCATAAATGAAAGCGGTATATTTAGCAGTTAGCGTCTAGCGTTGAGTTGCCCACGCAGTATGACAAGAGGGGTCCTGGTGGGGAGTGGGGGTAGCTTGATAACAGTGGTCGCTTGATTACTAAGGATTCTCCATAAACTTTACATCTTATCTGGGTACCTTTAGTCTCTCTCTCTCTCTCTCTCTCTCTCTCTCTCTCTCTCTCTCTCTCTCTCTCTCTCTCTCTCTCTCTCTCTCTCTCTTACAGAAATTGTAATACTTTTTTTTGTTGCCTTCTAGTTTTTGGTTTGTAGTCTTTTCATTTAATTTATTCCTATTCTGTTTTATTCCTTCTTTTTTGTTTTTTGTTCCACGTCATTTTATTTTGCTTCGTGTAGTGTAATTTGATTTTATCCCTTATCAGAACTCGATGCTTCTTGATAAAATTATGATACGTGGCGCTATGTAACCTCGATGATGCGACGCCAAAACAACAAACAGTCTCTCTCTCTCTCTCTCTCTCTCTCTCTCTCTCTCTCTCTCTCTCTCTCTCTCTCTCTCTCTCTCTCTCTCTCTCTCTCTTAAACAGACAGCAGCGATGATTATTAAGGTACCAGTTTCGTTACTAATCCCTGAGTCTTTCGGATGCAGTGTGTGCGACAAAGTACCGCCCTGTACAAACGTTGATGTTTTCCATAGTTACGCTCAATGCTTGCTGGAGGGCCAGTCAGCTCCTCAGGGCTCCACTTGACTTAAGCAATCAAAAGTAAGGTATCTGGTGACATGTGGGTGACTGCTCCTCTAGACCAATCCTGATAAACACATGCCTTTGACGGGTCCTTTGAGTGCTGGCCACGCTGACCACTCAGAGCGAGAAAGAAGGGCAGGGACGATGATGGGTGAGACAAATATATTTATTATCAGTGTTTTTTGGGGGTTTTCCGTCGCAGCGGTTATTTATTCTTGGTTCTAATCATATATTTTCATTAAGTTCACATTCTTATCAACGCTTCCGTATCTTCTGAAGTGGTCGGCTGGGCACGTCTTAGGTTCCTCCGCCGATGTGACAGATAACTAGTCCTCAGGGGACTGACAAGATTGCCTCCTAATAAAACTAGATTTCCCCGTCTAAAGATATTAAATGAAGAGACGTGCACTTTATTTATGGGACATCATTTAACACGCAGCCCTTCTTACTGTTGTTCGTCGGTATATCATAGTCAAATCTTGCCACTAGCTGCAGCATTCTGAAAAGCAGAGTCAGTACTTCCCTGGTGACAACCTGTCGAGGTCCACAGGTATCTGTTATTACTCGTACTTCACCGCGTCCTATTGGGTCCTCTGTGCGAGCTTCCTGACTGCCTCTCCACAGGTCTATCCTGTCCACGCGCTGGCATTCCTGCTGACACTCAAACTGTCCCGCACACTCACCCAGTCATTCACATCCATCCCTCACTTGTTGGTCAGAAACTAGCTCAGACATTTGTTCCTTCAGATCTCATGTTGAGACCCGTAAACGCTACTGGTGTGCCTGTCGCTGCCACCACGAGATCAATGTGGCTGGTGTGGAGGTGAGCCAGACCTGACACTGCCACAATCATTAGGACTTAAGATATTTGATCGGTTCAATGAGGGTGTTCACTAAGACGAATACAAGGACTCCGCCACCGCATCAACCACCACCGTCGTAATCTATAACAATTTATTTTTATTTCTATTTATTTATTTATGTATTTTTATATGTAAACACCTTGAAGATATGGGTGAATAGCTCCTTGTAAGATATAAATGATATAAGTTTTCCTTGTTATAAAGAACACCTGAGGCAAGAAGTGAGTGATAGCTCGGAGAAAAGTGAGAACATTATCTGACTGACTGACAAGATATCGGAAGCGTCACGTCGCACTTTTTACTCTACTGCGTACTTCTCTCCTCTGCTTACGTGTTTATGATCTCTTTCATCTAGGTTACTTAGTCTTGATTTTTGTGGAAGAAAATTATGCCGTGTTTGTAGTGAACATGAGCGAGAGAATGAAGGATAACATCAGATTCACTCGTATGTTTATTTAGCGTCAGTTGAAAATGGACGGGTGCAGAGAGAGCAGGATACTAGAGGGTGGAGGGAGTGAGGTGAGGAGGAGGGAGGATATCTGTTTACGACATTTAAGTAGGAAAAACAGATAAGCAGACAGATAAACAAACACGAGGAAAGAAAATAAATAAGTTTTTTTTTTCTTGCTAACGACAAAGTTTAGGATTTTTGGCAAGTGGTTGTGGTGTTGAAGTGCTTGAATATACAGAGAGAGAGAGAGAGAGAGAGAGAGAGAGAGAGAGAGAGAGAGAGAGAGAGAGAGAGAGAGAGAGAGAGAGAGAGAGAGAGGGTAAAATTTTATAGACAGGATTGTAATCATAACCTCCAAGTTGGCGACCACGATTCTAGCACGTGATCCTTGAGAATGTGAATGCATTGCACACACACACACACACACACACACACACACACACACACACACACACACACACACACACACACACACACACACACACACACACACACACACACACAGTTCTTCCACCATTGTCTCAGTCTCGGAACACTTATGCGCATCTGCTCTTTCGTGAGAATTATGGCAGTGGCTCTCTCCCTTGATATCACAAACTGCTACTTGCACTCATAGGTAGCCAGGGAATTTTCAGGGTTTGTTCTTTGGTGTTCATCTGGAAACTGGAAGAACTGCTCGTCATTCCAGAAGAGAGAGATCCTTGCATGAATACGAACCTCGCTTTGTGCAGTTATTGGAAGTAGGTTCGTATTTTGAAATGCTTTGCTCTTTCACCACGAAGTCTCCAAGGGCCACAAAGATGATTAGCCGGGTTCTCAAGACTGTTTCCCCTGTTAACAAGGCAGAAGTCGTGCTAATCTGCCTCTAGAACCGCAAAAACACCCTTAAGAATTCGCATAATTTTAACTAGAGCCTTTTGAATGTAGTGGAGGTGCGGCGCAAAAAACGTTTCAGAATATGGTCCTTAGGCTCACTTTCTTACACGCTTCGTTCTCTCATCAAGACTGTCTCCAAAGGTCACATAGGTGAGTGTTCGAGTTTTCATGAGTGTTCTGCCGTGTGATGATGTTGAATCCTTGTTAAACCATTACTACAGTCATGGAATTACTTAAAGACCACTTGATGACTCCTGCTACAGACTGTGAAATGTAAGAGGTAAGACGAGGCTATGTTTCAGAGGACCTTCCATAGAGGTATGCCTTCTGGGGTCTTAAGAATTAGTTTGATTTTCTCGTTCTTCAGGAATTTGGTCGGGCACGAGAGACGACCCAAAGATGAAACTTTTCTGTCGTTGTTCAGTCCTGATAATAATTAAATAACATTAGCGTCTTCATCTGAGGGAATAGGTTAGGTTAGTTTAAGTTAGGTTTAGGTTCATTCGGTTCATTAATTTCACTGCTAATCTCTTCATTGTGTAGACCATGATTTGAAAACAGTCAGTCTGGAAATCAGTAGGCTAGGTCCTTCATGTAAGTTCCTTTTCCTTACAGTTTGTGAATCCAGTACAGAACACGACGAAACCATGAGTGTAACCGAGATGCCAACGGCGAATGCGGGGTCGGTCAAGCCGGCGCGCCTCATCCAGTACTTCACGGCTCTCTCAGGTAAAGGAGACAGAGAGCGTGTGATTGACTTAGCTTCACTGGATACTTGGAATATAGAAGGATAGTTTGATGCAGTTCCCTTAAGTTAGTGCCTTAAAAGTTTGGTACATAACTGTAATGATTTGCATCACGATATTCACCCGCGGATCAAGCTTGGCAATTTTACTCCTGTGAACAGTGACGATGGGCGCCTTGAGTTTCGGCACAAGCATCGGCTTCACGTCTCCTGCCGGCCCAATGATGAACGAAACCCTCAGCGGTGAGGAGGAGATGATGTGGTTCAATTCCATCATCAACATGGGTGCCATGGCGGGCGGCCCGATGGGTGGCCTCCTCATCAACGTGGTCGGCAGGAAGGGCTCCATGCTGGGTTCCGTGGTCCTCAGCCTATCGGCGTG
Organism: Scylla paramamosain; assembly: GCF_035594125.1. Classification (NCBI taxonomy): domain Eukaryota; kingdom Metazoa; phylum Arthropoda; class Malacostraca; order Decapoda; family Portunidae; genus Scylla; species Scylla paramamosain. The sequence continues at coordinate 4,632,878 of NC_087159.1, read as the reverse complement.
GCTCCTCATCAGTGAGTGTTGGCATTGTGCAGGTTGAGCAGGACAGGGAAGATAACCAGAAAATAAAGTCGGAGAAATAAGTGATCATTTTAAGAGTCTTGTACTCTAATAGCGGCATCTAGCAACGTCAAAACACTGCTTCGGGGTTGTTTCTGAATCCGATTGGCCGAACTTTATAAATCTGTTGTCATCCATGTCTAGCACATACCCGGTGTTGCATCATTGTCTATAAGATATGAATTAATGGTGAGGAAATTCTTTCATCTTGACCTCGCATGCATAAAGAAAGAACCAGAAAAATAAGGGTCCGTAAACAGCATTTAACTCATGCTCCTCCACCGACAGTCTTTGGAAGGAACTTCGCCTCGCTCCTCAGTGGTCGCATCATCGGGGGCTTGTTTATGGGCATGACCAGCCTCGTGGTGCCCACCTACATCGGGGAGATGGCCTCAGCTGACATTAGAGGAGCGCTGGGTAAGTCATCACAAGAATCAATTAAACTTAGGAGCCTACTTTAGAATTACGAGTACATAACATCTGCTTCATTGCTGGATATGTAGCTAATTAAAAAAAACAATTCGATACAATTTGGTAATTAACAACAGAATATCCTTTTGCCCTATAGACTTTTTTGTACTTTAGTGAAAAAAATTACTGTTGATTGTTTGACTGTTAATGTTAATGTTAATATGACTTATTACTTCGATTTTATTGATAAAGAAAAATAAGTGCAAGCACTGCAAGGCATCACCTACTCGACCACTCCTTTTTGCTGTCAGTAGCGTCCACCAGAATGGCGAGGAAACCTTAAGCTATCACCGAACCATTTGATCAAGCTTGAATAGGAGCCACAGCAGTCAAGTTCACACAAACTGGATAGAACATGGGGAAGTGAACACAGTAAAGGGAGCAACTCTTAGCCCGCGTCTTTCCTCCCTGCAGGGTCTGGCTTCCAGCTGATGGTCGTGATCGGAATCCTGTACGCGTATCTATTCGGCGCTGTGATCAACAACTGGCGGGTGCTGGCGGTGGTGTGTGCCATCCCCGTGGCCATTTACGGAGTGCTGGCCTTCTTCGTCAAGGAGTCGCCGACCTACCTCCTCTCGAAGGGCAAGGAGAAGGAAGCCAGGGAGGCGCTGCAGGCACTCCGAGGTTAGTGCACACACACACACACACACACACACACACACACACACACACACACACACACACACACACACACACACACACACATCCGGTACATCAACATGAGAAGGATCATCAAGAAAACAAGGGAAAATAATGAGTGACGATGAAATAAATGGATAAATGCTGAAGCTGAGAACATAAGAACATAAATGTATAAGAAAAGTTGCATGGAGTCAATAGGCCTACACACCCACCAAGCCATCCACTCACACACACATAGTTTTTCCTCCTTTCTTTGACATTGCAGATAAACATCACAAGGAAAGCTGAATGAAGTCAGTACGTTCACACACCCATCCACACACCCACCCACACACACACGAAGTATTAACACAGCTTCTCTTCCTGTTTTCCGCACATCAGGCAAAGAATACAACATCGAGTCTGAGTTCAAAATGCTTCGTGAGACGCAGGAGGCGCTGACCCGCAACCAAGTGACGTGGCGGGACCTGATGCAGCCCCACATCCTTAAGCCCGTCATCATCTGTCTGGTGGTCATGGTTTTCCAGCAGTCGTCTGGTGTCAACGCCGTGCTCTTCAACCTGGGGACGATCTTTAAAGTAAGCAAGACTGGAGACATCCGTGGGAACATACGAGTACGTGGCGAGAGAGAGAGAGAGAGAGAGAGAGAGAGAGAGAGAGAGAGAGAGAGAGAGAGAGAGAGAGAGAGAGAGAGAGAACACCCTGTTTCGATGGATAATATGGAGACTGACGATGAAAGATGTGACAGCGAGACTTACTTGCCATGCTCCCTCACTGACTGACTGACTGACCTGCCTGCTTACTTACTTGCCTACTGACTGACTGATCCACCGACTGACTGAGCTACTTACGTGCTTAGTGATTTAGAGACACAGCTAATTAAACTATATCGTTCTGCAGGAGGCAGGAGTCGGCTTGCCTGAGAACATCAGCGCCATCGTCGTGGGCACGGTGCAGGTGGTGGCCACAGGCATCGCCGCGCCGCTGCTGGACCGCGCCGGCAGGAAGATTCTCCTCACGGGTTCTGCGGCAGTCATGGCAATCTCGCACTGTACGTGTGGCGCGTCCGTGTCTAAAGAACAGTCCACGTTACTTTCTGCCTATTAGCTCTTTGATATCCCAGCCATACATTAGGAAAACAATAGCACATTCAATTCATTCATTCATTCATAATTTAATTTCCTCATAATAAAGAACAGTCCACATCACTCCCTACCTAACTGCTCTTCTATATGCCACCCATACATTAAGAAGACAACAGCACACTCATTCATTCATTCATGAACTATTTTTATTTCCTCTCCTTGTTTACATTTGAACATAAGGTGAGAACAGTCTACATCACTTCCTACCTAATCGCTCTTCTATATACCAACTATACGTTACGAAAAACAACAGCACATTCATTCATTCATTCATTTATAAGATCATTTCACTTACTCTCCTTTGCATATGAACATAAGAAAAGCTGCAAGAAGCATGTAAGTTATCCTGATTATTAAGCCAGAAGATTTTGCATATGTCACCCTTGTTATATCTCCTATACCACTTATTAAGACCTTTATCAGATTCCTTCTTATCATATCCCTCTATCATGTATGGACGAAGCATCTCAGGATTTTGCATAATGTCACCCTTGTTATTAAGACCTCTATCCGATTCCTTCTTAACCTATCCCTCTATCATGTATGAACGAAACATCTCAGGATTTTGCTTACTCGTTATATTCCCTATGTCACATGAAACCTTTCTCAGATCACTTCTTAACCTACGCCTTTATTATGTATGGACGAAACATCTTGCTTATGTCGCCCTCTATGCTACTCTATGCTGCCTCACTTAAATCCCCTCTTAATGTACCTCTCTATCATGTATGGGCGAAACATTCTCAGAGACATTCCATGCAACTCACTTTTCTCCACAACAGTTGCCCTGGGCGTGTTCTTCTACCTCAAGGAAGAAGGCGAGGCCCCGGGATGGCTGCCCCTCACCTCGCTCATGGTTTTCATTGCTGCCTTCTCTCTGGGCTACGGTCCCATCCCTTGGGTTCTCATGGGTGAGTGAAACTTTGTTCAGGATCAAGGTGTTGCTTCATAATTGCATGGATATGTGGATACAGGGGTTCATAGACAGGTGGACTGATTTGTTGCTTGTTTTGTTTATATTTGGTTACATACGTAGGTAGATAAATAGATAGATAGATAAAAATAGATAGACTGCTACATTTAGATTGTTCAATAAATATCTGAGAGAGAGAGAGAGAGAGAGAGAGAGAGAGAGAGAGAGAGAGAGAGAGAGAGAGAGAGAGAGAGAGAGAGAGAGAGAGAGAGAGAGAGAGAGAGAGAGAGAGAACCTTTTACTCAGTTATTAGTAAAAGGCATCAGTTCCTCCAGACCCCAGAGCAAATTTTTAGATAAGCATTGAATAACTGGCACGCACTAATTCTATACTCGTGTCTCATTTGGGGCGAACATAAGAAAATATGGGAAGCTGCAAGAAGCCATCAGGTCTACACTCCCATGTCCCTATATATCAAACATGTCTACCTATTTCCACCCATCACAGAGCACCTTCCTGCCCGCCACTCACATAATTTATCCCTCAGGTGAGATGTTCTCCCTGGAGGTGCGCGCTCCGGCCAGCGGTCTCGCCACGCTCACCAACTGGAGTGTATCCTTCATCGTCACTCTTGCTTACGATCCAATGAAGGTGAGAGACTCGCTCCTGTAGACAGTGTTATGATAGGGCTATGAAAGGAAGCAGCTAGTTTTATTATTTATTCATTTACTTATTCATATAAAAGTGAACAAATAAAGAGCCTTCTCGTTTCGTTGCCACTTCTCATAATAGCTGCGTAGAGAATGTGGTTGAAATAAGATTGGTGAAGTTATATAAGTACCTCGAGGGATGCCTTGATACTCCTCCCTTGCAATAGTTATCAATGAGCAAGGCCGGGAAACTCAGGCAGACTGGCCACTGCATAAATTTACTCTCAGAATTCTGCAGTCTACACTATACTGACTTTTTATTAGGAGGCGTTTGGTGGATGTATAATTATGTTGCATATATGTAGTTGCAGGAAGGGAATACACGCCTATTGCTGAAATACACACTTTTAAACGCATTTTTCCAGGTGGCAATGCACGAGTACGGCGCCTTCTGGTTCTTCGGGGGAGTGTGCACGGTCAGCACGTTATTCTGTATCTTTGTGGTGCCGGAGACGAAAGGCAAGACGGTGCAGGAGATTTCCGCGTATTTCGGTGGACCCGCGGTGACTCAGTCCCAGGAGAAGCCCGCGAACGAGGAGCGAAGGACGGAAGTGGTATAGCCAGCAGCCTTTGTTCCATCAGTGTTGCCGCCATCTCTGCATCGTCAGCCGTCCCCTCTAGCTCTGTCTGGTCTATGAGTGATGCACGTCTTTCGCTCCTGAGACACTCCCGAGCTGAGGTTTCATCATCGTCTCATCAATGTGTTGTGTCATTTTTTGTTTTCTTTATTTTATTTTTACTTTTCATTAGTGACTCATCACCGCCGTCTCATCGTTTCCATATTTTGTTTTATTTTCTTGTGAGGTTTTCATAAATTTTGTTAATGTACATGTAAAGTTATTATTATTATTACCTTCGTGTTTGGAGTTCAAATCTGAGATAGGTGAACAAAATCTTGCATATACAGTAACTATATTGTCAAGTTTTATTTATTTATTTATTTATTTTCACTTAAGAAACTCCTCTGTCCCTGACAAGAGAGAGAGAGAGAGAGAGAGAGAGGGGGGGGGGTAAGGTAAATAAATGAATAATTGAATAAAATAAATGCACGACTTGATTTATACGCTTAGTAATCAAGGAAGTATCTTCAGCACTTTTCCCGTCATGTGCATATTCAGAGGCTCAAATGGTGTCGCTATTTTTTATTTATTTTATTTATTCATTTATTTATTTTTTTTCAAACTGTTTTCTGGCAATTGTCTTATGCTATCACTTCATCTGTATTCTGTAAAAAAAAAAAAAAAAAAAAAATTCAACACCGGCTAATGAATGGGATGAAAAAGAGTAAGAGCAAAATGGTAGTTATAAGATTAGGTCACGCAGAGGTACAGTGTACATGGTACAAGGTACAAGGTACAATGTAAATGGACAACAATCTCTCTCTCTCTCTCTCTCTCTCTCTCTCTCTCTCTCTCTCTCTCTCTCTCAAGCAAGGACGATATAAGAAGGGACTTGTAAATTCCTTGTTCATAAGTTTAGTATAAATATCACTGAACTATCAGAGCACCTTGTTCCGCTGGTTTCGTGTGTGTGTGTGTGTGTGTGTGTATGTGTGTGTGTGTGAAGCACTTGCTCGGCCCGACTACCCGCTTCCTGAACGAGACCTTGCCCACTGAACCAGCAGCAAGCTATCAACGCCAGAGCTTCCGCCGCCTGCTGCCTGGACGCACGTCGGTACAGTTACTTTGATTTGTGTAGTGCTGCTTATGTCGCCTGGTCCTCATCGGCCCTGTACAGGTGTGTAGCCGTATCTTACCTGGTACTGTACTGAGCCTCAACAACGGTAGTCACTTTGCCTCATACACAAAGATAAGTAGTTTGTTAGGGTGTCTGATTGCAGTGCTACCGCCATCGGGGATTTCACTAGTATTAAAAGTCGCTCTGAATTATAAACCTCTCGATGGTGTATATATATCTAGTACCTCTATGCTAGTAATGAGTTGAGTAAATATGCAGGTAAAAATTTACAGTAACTCCTTTTCACATAAATCCTTCCCTTTCCCTCCAACAAGCCTGGGAGACTTTTGGGGAATCAGGGGGATTATCGTAAACATAAACCATATCGTGGCATCTGCCGAATTTTACTTCACGATGATACTAATACATATGTTTAGTACCTCAATGTGGGTAATGGGAGGTTGGAAGTTGTATTCATAGAGACCATGCGGCTAAACCTGAATACTATGGAATCTGATTTCATTCTGGATTTGAAGACATGGTTTTGTTATGTTTACGAGGGGTTGAAAAATAATCCCTAGTTATTTATCCCCTAAGCTTATAACTCTACCGTATTCTGACTGACGATTAGTAACAGCAAGTTTATAATTATATTGTTTGAATAGGATATATAGTGGGTGAAGCGAAAGCGCACAACTGTTGAAACGAGGTAACCAAAGCTGACATATCAAACTTTATTTTTCTGACTTACCAACTCTAGTCGCAAAATCATCTGCAGCCTTACATCTACGATTTCTTCTCATGAATTTTGTTTGTTCTTCAAATTACATTGGGTCCTCAAAACTCTGTACTTGCATACCTTTCCCTTTCATTATCTTCTGAGAATTTGTATGTTATAATCCTGTCACTCCATTTTTTTTTACTCATACTTGTCATTTTCGTATATGACACAGATACCTAATTTTCTCTTTATACCCATTTAATTTTCGTAATATTCAATCTGTTTTCCTTCTACATCCCCCGCTTCATAATATCCCTCCATCACATTTTTCACTTCATTCTTTTCATTGCTCATGTGCATTCTCCTTTCTCTTTCACTCCTAATACCTTTCCAATATATAGTAATTACTTGTATATCCTCTTCGTACTTGAGACATTCATCATTCGGCTTCATCAGTTCCCCTTACACTCTTCCAATATTTGTATTACTCTCCTTAGCATTTTATATGGTCATATTTTCTTACATTTTTTGTCCACAGCACCAAAATCAGTCTGCTAACTTCATCCCTCACCATTTCCTTAACCTTTTCTATCAACCTTGCATTCTTTCACTTCTTTCAGTTTCACATTTTTCATCCTCACTACTCCATCCATCACACATCAGCAACCTCTGGAAAGTCTCAAAAACCTTTCTCAGCAGTTGTGTTTCTATTTATACTCTCTTGCTCATCTTTCAGTGTGAGTCACAGCATATGCTTCACACCATCCATCATTTCTCAGTCTTTTAACCTTAAGCATGTTTTTCTCTCCATTCATTCATAAAAAGACCAATATAAATATATAAAAATGAATCACAAAAGTAATTGTTAAGCTTTCACTTTATTGTAAAAATGCAAATTTGTACATGTTTTACTAAAAAATATGTAATAAGCTGTGCACTCCAAATATACTGTACACCTGAGCAGAAAACCTTGATAGTCATCTGTTTCTTTATGGGCAATGAAGTCTGATTTGCATTCATCTTCCAAAGCCAGCACCACTATTGTGTCTTATCACACTGAAATTATACACATGTATGCCATCTTGATAAATCCCTGGAGTGGGCTGGCTTTTTCTTACATATTCCTGTGTATTAATCATCCTGCTTATTGTTATACTGTTATCCTTAATACAATATCACTCCTAAATCAAATGGAGTAAAAAGCTCTCAATTTCGTTATTTCAACTTCTCAAACAGACTGCCTTGATTTTCCCAATCACTGCCACAATGTTGTATCTTACTATCTAATACTGTTATTTCCATGGTTACGACTCTTTTGCACCTGCTAACTGTACATCTTCCTCCATCCTGCAGTCTTGCCATACAAGACTTTCTACTCTCATTTATCCCTTGTACTGCTAAATTCTGGAACTCTGCTCCTGTTTCTGTATTTCCTCCTGCCTACAACTTGACCTTTTTCAAATGAGTATCAAAACACCTCAAAAATTAAATTGGTGGACTTGCTCAGTTCTCCTCCTGTTTTTTTTTTCTTTTGTGGGGGAGCCACATTGCAAGTGGGCTTTTTTATTACTCTTTTTGGTGCTCTTGGCACATGACATGTAAAAACTTTCAAAGGAGAAAAGACTGGCTGACGTAAGTGAAACTAAAAATTATAAGCCAGCTAAATCCAGTTACATAATCATACTTCGTCAAACAGTTTTATATACCGTATACCTCATTTTCCTGAGATACAAATGTGAACATGCTTTAGTGACAAAAATTGAGAAAAAATATATATCGATGCAATAAGAGTAGCAATAACATGCATAAATAGTGATAATCAAAACAAGCATCTTTGATGGTACAGGTGATTCATAATTGTTCCTTTGTCAGGCCTTCAGAACGACAACTCCAACAGAGAAAAACCAAAGTAGAAACAATATTCACCACAACACTACTTCCTAATCCATCCTGGTATGCACCACCAACACCATCACCTTGGAGGTTCACTCCAGACATCACTGAAGGCCCTTCACCTGCTGAACCTGTAAACAAAATAAAAATGTAGTTTATGAATGAACAAATGATGGATCCAAACAATGGAATCAGAACACAAATAAAGAGATTCAGTAGGTATGCTTAGACAAAAGGTGATCCTCATTTACAATAAGACCAAAGATGTCACCTAACAAAATCATACATATATATATATATATATATATATATATATATATATATATATATATATATATATATATATATATATATATATATATATATATATATATATATATATATATATATATATATATAACAGATTCTCAATTCAAGCGATTTAATTGTTGTACAAAGAACCAGTCAATCAAGAATTATGCTCATGCTGATCTTAGCCAGAAAAACTTGAGAGCCTCACAATGGTTATGAAAGACAGCTGTGATCTGGTGACACAAAATGTCCTGGTAAGGCACTCAACCTTTCACATCATTGATAGAATGTGTTTTTGTCTTCCTGTTGTGAGGTCTGGCCATAAGATGTCTCCAGTGTTTTGTGGGACACTGGTAACAAAGTCTGTTAGAAGAAACCAAGAGCATCTTCATATCCAACTTAAATAATGAAATTAATTTTAATGAGAGGCACATGATCCCATTTATAAAGCAGAAGTTTAGGAACTTGTTGGTCTCTCATCCCTGCCACAATACAAACTGCAAAACTGTTACTCCCATTTAGACAGCTGTACAAAAAGACCTTTAATTCTCAACAGATTCTTGACACACCAGTTTCATAGTAGCTTCCTCTGGGACACAATTGCCTGAGCACCACTGCTGGATGTTGAGGGTCGTGGCATCTGGATCAGAATCAGGGTCCTCCTCTTCCACTGTGACCCGAGTAACTTTGGGGAGCTCTGAGTTGATGTCATTTAGTGTGACTTTCACTTGCTGTCCTGGTGGGAATACAGAACGCAATAAGTAAAATTATGACTACTTAATGAATTGAACAAAGAGACAATTAGAGCATGCAAGGAGGGAATCTGCCATATCCTTGAGAATTCTTAAGAAAAGGTATCAGATAAAGACACAGATACTTGTACACTTGTTTTCTCCAAGAATATAGGATACCAAAGATCAGCAAGTAGATTTTGCACAAGATACCAAAGATAAGCTAATAGATTTCAATGAGATAGAAGGAATCCTCCAGATCTTAAGTTGTGTTCTTACATCTTATCACATGTACTTGAGTAAGAAAAAAGGAACAGTAACAACAATGAATTACACACATGGCTCACCTTCAATCAAGACGTGCCAGAGTTCCAAGTCAGCCAGACTAACACCATACAAAAAGCACAGGTCAGGGGAGAAGTAGTACTCCTTGCCACTCTGTAGCCGTAGCTTGCCCATTCTGCAGTGAACCTCTGTGATGACTCCTTTAACCTGCACCTGGCGTGTTCTGTCCTCTGTGTTGGTAGATGAGATGGTGGTGACAGTTATTAGGTGAGGTTAGTGGGCTGGTGTTGGTGATGATAGAAAAGAGAATACCCCAACCTAAAAATCAAAAGAACAATCTACCCATCTATATATCTAATGCCTGTTCTCGAAAACTACCCACAAGAGAATGGCCACAATAAGACAGCTAAAAAAATATAATGGCACATCTGTGACCATAATAAGCCCAGATAACAGTGATATATGCCAAGGTTTATTTGCAACAACTGGTGTTCAACAGTTGGAATGAGTCACTTCAATATCCTAGAACTGTTGTGAGCAAATTGTCACCAGAAGCAGCAGTGTCTGGTAGGGTGGCACATACATCTCTCAACTTGAGAAAGGAAGTAAATTATGGATGCCAAATGAATTAATATCTAAAAATCCAATAAAACTAATATATGGGAGTAAGTCAATGCCTTATATTAAGTAACTGTTGCCAGATATCACATTTCTCCAAAATTCTGTAGAATATCACATTATTTTAAGACAACTGTACACGAACAAAACCTGTATCTTACCCTTCAATTTTAAATACTCCTTCATTTTCTCTGTGGTCTGGGACTCATCAGAGGCAGATATTTTGTCTTTCTCATCTGTCTCTTCATACAAACCAAAGCCATATAAATTTCTTGCCTTGTCCCTAGTTGTAAAAACTTTGAGTTTCACATTATCATTTTTTTTCTTTCCTTCTTTCTTTTTATAAGTTCCACAATCACTCAATACAGTTTTATTCCTGGTGCTGGCTGACTTGGATGTCTCCTTAGATGTGGCATTTGAAAGCTTTGCTGAAGAGAGATTTTTTTTTTCATGAGTTGACTCTGTTAAATCTTTCTTTTCACTGACATTTTTTTGAGACATTTTCTTTTTATCTCTTGAGTCCTTATCTTTTAAACAATTTGGTTCATTTGTTTTGTTTTGATTTTCATCACACTGTAGCTTCTTATCCACTGATACAGAAATGTTGTCATCACTTGACTCAGTATTACTTTCCATTTCTGTATCAGTATGGGTGACATCCTCAATGGAGATAATCTTACTTCTTGGTACAGTCTGTCTTTGGTGCATGTGATGTTGAGGAACAGGTAGAACATAGTGAGATGGATAATAGGAGTATGGTGTGCCTTGGAAGAGTGCTGGCATGGGAGGCATCATGTAAGACCCGTGATCAAGTGTTCCCTCCACTAGTGGCTGGCCATAATAAGACCAGGGCCCCCTGACACTCCCCATGCCAGGACCTCTTGGTGCACCATGTTGCCCTGAGAAGTACAAATCATGCCCCTTCATTGCAGCATGAGGAGGCAGGCACACTGGTGGGGCGGGTGGTGGTGGTGGTATAACATAAGGCAGTGGATTTGGTGGGTACATATACAGGCCTGGACGTATGGCGAAGGGTGTGGAGGGGTACAAGAGAGGGATGCCCCCCTTGGAAGATGCAGCTTCTGTGGCATCCATATTGGGTTCTAGTACACCATTAGAAAGGCACTTCTGAGGAAAAAATAAGCAAAAATAAATACTTTGGATTTGACCTTTTCACCACACTTGTGCGTATAATGTGCAGGATGAATAGGCTGGATAGTACTCACCATGTTCTTTACTTACACAACCTAACCAACTATTGTGAAGCTTCATCATGAACAGAATAGGATACAAAATATGACAAGAGAAAACACCAGAACATAAGAGATTAAGGCAAGCTGCAAGAATCCATCAGACCTTCATGTATATTGGTAATGCATGAAATATATTCACCTATTTCTACTTGTTATTTTCACCCATAAAGTGATCTAACCATCTTTTAAATCTACCTAATGAATAAGACATGGGAGAACATTAAAAATAAGAGAAACTGCAAGAATCCATCAGACCTACACATGACAGTCAATACATAAAACACACTACCTATATTTTTTTTACCGATAAATTTATCTAGCCATCTTTTAAACTTCCCCAATGACTCATAAACCTACTAATGTCAGTGTCCTTGAGACGCATATTTGAACCACTAACTCCCTCCTGAGCCCACTAACCTGGTGTGCGGGATGTATTCACGTTGAGATTCACAGGTATTAGTTACCCAGGCACGGAGGGACTCACATATTGATGACAGCCACCAGTGTATAGTGTTTCCTGTCACCAACACCCACACTCACTTTCCCTCCTCCCCCTTACAACTCTTGATCTTGGTGGCTTATTGTCTTTGCAACAGGGCCTTCTTTGTGTGTTGTATTATTGTTGTTTTTATTATTATTATTATTATTATTATTATTATTATTATTATTATTATTATTACTTATTTTCATTATATTCGAGAATACAATAAATATTCCACCTCTTAATATGGAAAGAATGAAACTGCAGTACATATCACAGGTTATCATTAGCAGTGTCTAGTGAAAAGAACTATTGAACATGTGTTAGTCATTGTTCATAATTAAAACAAGTGCCAGCTGTACTTAAGATAATTGGATTGCATGGTTAGGCATTCAGTATCTAGTAAGGAGTTCCATCCCATACTGCAGTGTGGATGTATTTGTTGTTTCTCATGGCTGCCAATGGATCAGTTTCTTTATCAAAATACTAATAACTACACCATTGTTATCACTGCCATGGTAACTTCATGTCTCACATAACCTTCTAAATCTGGTGGCTGTCTTATACTGTTATTTAAAATAACATTATTTGGTTTCATGAGTACCGTCTTAAAATTAGTGAGTGGTATGGAGTAAATTTGTTTATAACCATCTAGTTTTGTATAATTTTGAGTTAAAATGTGTTCAAAAGCCATCAGAATTTTAAGGATTAAGTAAGACCTAGATTAGAATCTACTCATGGTGAAACAAGAGAAAGCATTACAACAAAGACTTTATTAAGATAAAAATTTTGACTTTTTTTTCTGGGGTCCTTACATTATAAAACTCCTATTATGAACAATAAATGTTACTTTGAGCCTCAGTCACAAGGAAATCCATGATGCCGACTGTTTATTTTTCAAGACAGTGCTGTGGTGCTAAATGTGATGGAGGTGATTGTACCAATGGACAGTCTTGAGTATTTAGGAGTTATAGGGCAAACAATTACTGCACTTGCTCCCACAGCCAAACTGCAACTAGATGTACACACACCATGTCCTGTTCTGTTCTTAATAATCTTCATCTTCCTCATCTTCATTAAATGACAACAATTTCTTGTTTTGAACACCTTTCTTTTTCACTTTCTTTGATTTATTTTCCGATGGTTCCTCAGATTTTTCACTTTTCAGCTTCTTTCCATTCTTCCCTTGTGCTTCATCACTGGTACGTTTGGTTGGCTTGCGGAAGATGATCTTTCCATCTGGTGGTGCTTCCTCACCTTCAACTGATAAGATGACATCAGAAAGGTGTATAACATGGATCTAAGACATTTATGTCATTTAACTGTTTTATGTTTTTTGCAAGTCATACATGAAAAATTTTGCAGACTCAATATCACATGACCGTGCTAAACAGGCAACAGTGAATAACTGCTAAGGCAACTCACCTTCATGCCTCTGCTTTGGCCCCTGGACCTCACCCTCAACTTTGTCCCCTAGGAGGTCATCCAACTTTCCTTCTGAGCGTAATCGGTCCACTTCTTCTTGTGTCAAGTCTCCTGCCCGGAGGCTCACTACCTGGCCACAGTAGACATATGTGAGAAGCTCTACAAATACCATCTAAGTTACTTTGTTAGACAAATTGCAATCAAGCTTAACAATGTTTCACTGCATCCCCTTTGTAAGTTAAGCCATTTTTATGTTTGCTTTATTTATGACATATAATACACAAAACACTTCACCAAAATAAAGAGGGAAAAAATCTAACCTGGGGCAACTCATCGTCTTGATCATCAAGATCATCTGCTGTTGCTTCCGGCATCACTGCAAACTGAAAAGAAATATGTAAAGATTTGTGCAAGTGCTCATATTATACAGTAGAAAAATATGAGTGGTTAAGACATGGCCAATGCATTGGCATTTCCAAGGTTAATGGATGAAATACACTTTACAATCATTACTGTAAACAAGGAGAAATACTAATATCTTAGTGCTGAAGCTTGAAGCACCCGCAGCCTTTATATGGAGTGAGTGACAAGTGAACAGATGGAATGAAAGTGTTCTGAGATGGTGGTGGAAACAAATGAGGTTAGGGTGAGTCATGTCACCATGCTTTCTCAACATGTTTTGCAATTGTTAAAGAAAAGACAGCAAGGATTAGGATACTGGAGCAAAGATGAGGAAGAAGAAAAATAAGTAAATAAAATGGATAAATAAATATGCATGGGTGAGGTACATAACTTCAATGATGGTCATGTCCTTGAGGGAGTTCCCAGGAGTGGAGTAGTATCAGACTAGACCAGACTAGACCGCAGACTTATTGATATGGGGTAGCTGGGTATAATGAGGATTAACTGAAGCAATGTAAGATGTATATTTTAGCACTTGCTGTAGATCCTCACCTTCTCTGATAAGCCGTGGTCCTCCTTGTAGCCCACTCTCTCCTTGAACTTCTTGAGGAATGATGGCTCGTCAGGCTTGGAAAATGCAACATTCACCTTCTTCCCGGTCCACTTAGCCATGTTGAGTGTTCCTGAGGATATATTGTAGTTATATATGAATTACTTTCTTTATACTTGATATTTACTTAATAATTACTTTGTCAAGCCAGAGAAGACATTGCAGGATCAGTTATCTTCATTTTGTAACAGCCTAAGAACCATGTAATGATTTCAGTGACACCTTACTCAAATTTTCCAAATCTTTTTTTTTAAATCTTACTTATTTATTTTTTTAAATAATGTTCTTGGCCTAGAGCTAGAGCTTAGAAGCTCAGCTCCCAGCCTATTGGTGGCACAAGCAGACATCTTTGTAGAGAGAGCCTTGTGTCAACTGCAATGAAATATCTGTTGAAGATAGGGTTAATAGGAAGCATGTGGTGTATGTACTCTTCAGGCATCAGTTGTAGTTTGTAAAATGGCCAGCATTAGGCAGGGCTTGAACTCGGGTCATCTAAATCAAAATGTCAAAGTGCTGACCACTATGTAGGTTATCACCTACCCATAACTGCCACATAATGAACTCCTAATGACTAAACAGCTAAGGGTATATTGAAACAAAATCAAACTTAACCTAATAAACCTCCTAATTAGGGGTTTTGTCTCATGGATCCCTTAAGCATTCAAAATCTGCTGCCTCATTTCAAAGATCAGTACCGTATATCTGGAATGACAAGATCTACACAGTACAATAACTAAGAGGATGGAGAATGCTGTCTGCTTAAATCAAATTTTTTTTTTTTTTACATGACTGGTTAACTTACTGAGTCAGGTTATTCACTTTAATGTAACATAACTAAACCTAATCTAACCAAACACAACATATCCAGTCCTCCAAAAGTATCTGAAGGGAATAATCTCGTGTGATCTGTAAATCATTATCTATCCTCCCGCACAAGTCTACCAGCCTATACCTGTCAAAGCATCCATCATGTCTTTACAGATCACAGTTATATGTATACCAAACAACTCCCTTAGATGTTACAGGGTATCTTACCCAAAATGTAATGGACGTACCTGTTGTAAGTGAATGAAAAAAGTATACGCTGAGTGAGTTGTCCCGCTAAGGTTCCAGCAAATCGGTTTGTTTACAGCAAGCAGCAGGACGGCGGTGTGCGGCGCGAGCCACTTGCCTCCCGTGTCCTGAGGGCGCGGAGTTTGGAAATGCTGAAGAGAGAGAGACTATACATAGGTGGATGGTGAGGTTTAATTACGAAAACGTACATGGTGTTAGAATTTGAGAGAGAGAGAGAGAGAGAGAGAGAGAGAGAGAGAGAGAGAGAGAGAGAGAGAGAGAGAGAGAGAGAGAGAGAGAGAGAGAGAGAGAATATTACAATGTCCATTGCCAAATTGACTTTAATGTCCCTGAAAAGGAAGGAAAAAAGAAAAAAAAAATAGACAACCATGTCGCCAAAAGAATAACGAATTTTTTTTTATTCTTATTAATTATAATGCTGGAGGAGGTAGTAGACGCCTGCCGAAACGATAATATTACTTCCACAGGTCTCAAGCACTTACCCTTTGTTATTTGATTTCGCCATTTCTTCTTCTTCTTCTTCTTCTTTCACCCTGTTTTATCATCCCTGAACAAGAACATAATCCCACTCCATTTTTTATCCCACCACGCTGTTCCAGTATGTTATTCGTCATCTGACACACATTTTTCCCAGACAGGTGGTGGTGACAGGTGCAGGTAGTCGCTGCGTCGGAGAGTCACACGAGGACTGGCAGGGAAGCCGTCAGAGCCACGCCTTCACGGCATGTCACGATGGGCTGGATTTCCCACTGAAACTTTGATGTGACCCTCCATCCGGCCCCGCTACCACACCACCATAACCAGCCAGCCTCCGGAACCTCCACCACCATGCACCATCACCACCATAGTCGCTGACTGGTTGGGAAAAGAGAAAAAGGTAAATGATGTTTTCTTTTCGTTGGTTGTGCAGTTAACTTAGATCCTGCTGTCAATACTCAGATTCCCGGGAAGAAAAAGTATTGTCAGGCAGCGAGGTCTTCAACAGTTTTCCGAGAAGCGAACACGAGCAGGGTAGTGCAAAATGCAGTTGTGTGTCCCTTTACAGAAACACTTGAAGAGTGCAGTCTTTTCTTTCTCCCTTTTGTTTTCCGTCTTCCTAGGTGTAACTGAAGAGGGGAGTATCAGGTCGCCTCATAAACTAAACTTGACTCATTTCTTTAGATTTTCGACAATTGAGAATAAATAGAGGATGACTTTCCCTTATTATTTCTGGCATATCAAAACATATTATGCAATTGCCTCTAGTTGTGATATCACGCAGTCCAGTGAATTAATGTCTGCAAATCGAATAGAAGCTTATACTCTGGCTAATTAACCGCTGTGTGTTGAGAGCCCAACTGAGACCAGGAACAAGGGATATGTGAGCCGGAACCAACTGCCAGTATCCTCCGTATCCTCAAAAGTTTCGACGTTTTGTTTCGACCATTTCCAACAAGCTCTAGTGGAAATGATTGGGTTGTCCAAGTGCTTTCATGACTGTAGTGATAAACTGACGAGTATTCTGCATCCTCACTGGTAAAGGCACTCATGAGAATCAACTTATTAAATTTGTAGCCTTTGAAAACAGTCCATAGGAGAGTGTAAAAACGTTTGAGAATACGAGCCTAAATTTTTTGTCAGGAACATTTTGCACAATACGGCATACTTATCGAGTTGTACGTGCAAATAAATGAAAGAAAATGTGAAAGTCGACGGTTGCGTTAATATGCCTAGATCACCATGTTGCCTCTTCACTCATGAAATCTTAGGCAATGGCTACTAATTTAACTCTAAAAGAAGGTTGTCGAATCTCCTCCCACATGTCTCTTGTCCTGGCAGGGGCGAGGCTCTCTGTCCTTGTGTGGCGCCCGTGGGCCTACTTGAGAAGCTTTAGCAACTTCGGAGAAAGGAGGAGCGAAAGTTGTTTAAAGTTTCGAGTTGTATTCGTCTCGGGTATCGAACTCTGCGCCACAGGGATGCGAGCTCCGGATCTCCAAGTGTTAGGCTAAAGGTGACTTCCAAATGGCTTGTTAACTGGGTGGCAATATTTACGCTGACAACACTACACATCTCTGCCGTTTCTTGTGATTGATTTATTGGTGGGTGCAGTAGTGTGGCATTAGGAAGTCTGTTTCCGTTTTAACTTTTTTAGGGGTTTGAGCGGCAGAGTAGTGGGCTTATCTTTATTTCTTTGTGTGTGGGGTCGTCTTCCCTCGCACATCAAGAATTCTCTCTCTCTCTCTCTCTCTCTCTCTCTCTCTCTCTCTCTCTCTCTCTCTCTCTCTCTCTCTCTCTCTCGTTACTCAACACAAAGCCCTTAGAACTTTTTATGTCACCATCATCCAGACCAATCCATGATCTACTTATCACTTGAAATCTCTCAAGAGGGAGATTTCAAGACACTTCTCTAATTGTGGATAATCCTTGTGCCTCTTCTCTCTGGGGACTGGCTTCTTCAGTGGGTTTTCTGCCTTTTTGTAGTCCTTGGCCAGAGCCCCTAACATTAAAAGGCAAAGGGAAGCTCCTCTTAAAATAACCTAATGTCTGTGCTCTTATCACTTTTTTGTTAACTTTCTTTTCATCTACAGCCATTCACTAATTCAATGTACCAGTGCACTTACTTGTCCCCAGTGTATGAGTGCTGCCGCGCCTCATGCCAGACTCTTGACAGGTGGTGGGTGGCTCAGTGCAGGGGCAGGGGAGGACAGTGAAACACGGGAAACCAGAACCATTTTATTAGTATATCAAAGGGAGGAGACGAGTGAGAAAGAGAGAGAGAGAGAGAGAGAGAGAGAGAGAGAGAGAGAGAGAGAGAGAGAGAGAGAGAGAGAGAGAGAGAGAGAGAGAGAGAATCATTACAGAACATACAGACAGACAGCCAGACAGACAGAGAGACTCCCTAAAAACTACACACAGCCCTTCACATAACACCGAAACCTACGTCACCCACAGCCTATCAGCCTATCACTTAGAGAGAGAGAGAGAGAGAGAGAGAGAGAGAGAGAGAGAGAGAGAGAGAGAGAGAGAGAGAGAGAGAGAGGAAGGGAAAGCTGCTTACACAACCATCTACATACAGTGTCACTCTACACACAGTGTCACTCACTATCTAGCCCAGACACTCAGAAGCCTCCTCGTGCTCGCGTCTCTCAGTTCATAAGGTACTCAAGGATCTTGGTGAAACGAGAGATGGACAGAGAAAATCAAGAAGTGTTATATGTCCTTAAGTTCCAAATAGAATAATGGTTTTAACAGCTTTTTTTTTTTTCTTATATATCCTTTATAATATACTGTATATACGAAGAGGAAATGTATTGATATATGTACGTACGTAAGTGTATAGTAATAATAGGTATTGAGGTTTCGATCGGTTATGTACGATTCTAAAAAAAGGTAATTTGATTCCGTTTCATTCGTCTCACTTTCAGATGAAGTTACGCGTTCTTGTGTTTGATTATATTGTTGTTTGTACCTCACACGAAGAAAGGAAAGGATTGGAATGTATCTGAATGTATTTGACTTTTTTTTCTGTCCTTAAAGTATGATGATTACAAGGATTTGAGTTGGTATTTATATGTAGCTGAAAAAGTATAACATGTACGAATATCTAGTTTTGGCCATATCCAAGGAATGCATGGTGCAATCTTGGTCAGTGGTCGAGTAACACAGCACGCTCCTCTGCTGTGTTCAGAACCTTCCCTCAATCTGAAGTTCTCGAATAATAATGAAGTAACATTAGTGTTACTATCTAAGGACTAGGTTAGATTAAGTTAGGTTAGGTTTAGATGAATTTAGTACATCAATTTCATGTCTAACCCTTTCATGGTCACGATTTAAAAAGCGTCATATTTTTGCCCTGAGATAAATAGTTACTGTCTCAAGATTAGTAGATTTGGGTTACTTTATAAAACCGAAGTTGTTCAGTCTGTGAAACTATTGTCAGGTTTTAAGAACATGCGAGTATAAGAGAAAGTGCAATGAGCCATTAGGTCTTCAAGTGGAAGTCTCTGTATAAAACATATCTAATATCTACTTTAGTCCACTTCTCCGTAGATTTGTCAGCCTTTTAAAGCTCCCCACCTTACACTAACAAACTGATCACCGAGTCTTTTCCATTCATGTAACTATTCTAGAAGCAATTTAACCCATTATTAGATTTTAACATTATCAAGCCGTATCTTGATGACTAACCTTGAAGATTTTACTATTTATATTACCCTTGTTCAATCACAGGGCAGACTGGAGGGCTTCATATTGAAGGAAAACATAAAGCACAGTGAAAGCGAGTGTTATTAGACTTGTGACCGCGACTGAACGAACGTAATGTTGAATGAACTGAACTCAAATGTGTCAGCTCTTGGCGCGGTGGTCATGAGGAGGCAGGAGGGCGGGAGGGCAGAGCTGGCTTACTCACACTTCTGGCAACACTGCAGACGAGTCCCTTATATTGAATCAACGCATCAGTAATCTCTGGTATATAAGAGTCCTTTTTAGCAGTGAAATCCAGTGCCTGTAGTTTATATGTAGATCTTGAGCCGTGAACTCTTGGGTTACAGGGGCTATGTAGCAGTGAAATCAAGTATATCACGAAGGTCTTGTGCTACCGCTTGCTTGCTTTATATTGACTATTTAGCAGTGATGTCCGGTGTACAGGGACACTCTAGCAGTGACATCCATTATATATATTGGCACTAGCTGTGAAATCCGTTATATTGGGATCAATTAGCAGTGAAATCCGTTATATGTAGGACAGTCTAGCCGTGAAATCCGGTATATAAAGATCATCTAGCAGTGAAATCCATTATGTAGACTCCTAAGAGTAGCCTGAAAGGGGGAGGCTCTTGTAGCTATCAATCTGCGGTGCTGCCCTTCATTATTCGCTACAGTAATGCTCAGAAGGTGAGAAGAAGCAAATCCCTCCGGCTCTCTCCTCCGATTACCGCCGCTTGTCTTTTGTTTTGATTTTCACGTCACCATGAGCACGGCGGGCCCGGGTACCTCATGGCCTCACGAACCCCACCTGTTGCGTGCCGTCTGTCCCTTTCGCCTCCACGCAAATGTCACAAATCTCCGCTGGTGTGTTACAAATGTCAAGTGTCTCTGTGGCTGCCGTGTTACAAATGCTGCAATACGTACACTGCCGTAGCGTTATAAATGTTACAACTACAGAGGGGTGGAGTGGCGTCACGAACAGTTACAAATCCCCACACGACGGGTTGGTTTTAAGGTCACAGCATCGCCGACACGAGCCGTTAGTATACAAGTTTTATGATACCCATGCCGACGACGAGCCATTAATCTTACATGTAGTTCCTGTTACAAATGTCACGCCACGAGTCTCTCCCCGGCGTATTACAAAGGATACACGCTGGGGATGGCGCGTGGCAGCCGTCCTGGCGTGGCGTGGCACAGCTCCCCAGCGTCATGGGTTACGAACGAGTGCTGCGGCAAACAGCACATAGGGCGGCCTCCTCTACCCTCCGCTGGCCTAGTTGTACACGCAAAGCTGCTGTGCTGGAAGGATGTGCACGCTGGGACGCTATGACACCACTGTTACGTCGCCGTGACTTATACACGGCCAAACGACGTCGCTACACAACAACAAACACGACAGTGACTTAGCGCGGCGCGGCTTCTCCGTCTTGTGGGGACGACTCGCTAGAACACGAGTAATCCAGCCGCCCGCGTGATCCCTAACCTAATTAGCACACTTGGTACGTTCCGCATGAGCAAAACACTGAAGCGACACAGAGGCGAGTGAGCGCGCCTGTGTGACGTATGGAAGTCATCCCAAGAACCATCATTACTCGGTGCGTCAGTGGTTTCCAGGCTGAGCAAAGGAACGCCAGCTGCTCCGCTAAGGCTGGTGAGTGCCGTTGAGGAATGAGTCCGAAAGCTTTGCCAGACAGCAGAATAGTCGACAGAATCCCTTTACTGTTGGATATTGAGAAGAAAATCAGCATGGTTTCAAAGATTCCGTATCTTTCAATACCATACATTCGTTGAAAAAAATGTTTTTGAGCACAGTTTAATAGATAGAGACTTTTTGACTTGTTTACCGCCACGTCTTCATCCCACCCGTCAGTTCAGTTCGTCGGCTCGGGTCAGTCATCCTAAGTAGGAGACCCATCTCTAAGCGTCCTTTGCCGTGACGTGTACGAGTAGGTCTTGGTCTGAATCTTTCACTCTCCGTTTTATTTTTAGTACTTGAGCATCACTGAGCGACGTGCCGGTCTAGCTGGAAGACTCCGCGATGACTCACTCGGGTTTGCCTGGGGGGTGTCAGTCCCGCGGTGGTACGAGAAGCATTGACGTCACTCAGACACAAGAACACCGCTACATTCTTCACTTATGTAGCTGTGAGGAACCTCGTCTTGTGGCAATGGCGCGCATGGATGGCGATGAGGTAAAAAAAAAAAAAGGGGGGGGGCGGGGAGAGCTGTGAGAGATAAGTGATCTTTTTTTCAGAACTCAGCCACGCCTTTCGCTGCACGGGATCATGGAGGATGGGAGAGGGCGGCAAGGGAAAGAGGGATGGATATGGGAGGCGTAGAGTTAGATGTAGGAGAGCAAAGGACGTGTGAGTTCAGCCGTGCGTCTTGTCTGGCTTGTACACGAGTTAGTTCTTCCCCGTCCCAAGAGGCAAAAGTTTATACCCGGCGGGTCATTCCAGTAACACGCCTTGGCCTCGACCTCGCACGCACGCACGCACTGGCTTGCCTCTCGGCACTTACACGCAGGATACCGTCCGCTCCTAAGTCCTTCACGCTAAGGGTTTTCCTGCAGGCCGCTGTGGAAGTCTCTATATGTTGTTTTCATAGGCGTGGTGGCGGTGGCGGTGATGCTTGTGCGAGGGCGGCTCCTTGGAGGGCGAGCCGGCCAGGGCGTGGTAGCGGACGGCCGTGGAGGGCTGTGGGGGCGCCAGGCTGACGGGCGGGGGCGCGAGGGTGTTGTGGGTGTTGAGGGTGTAGGAAGTGGGTGGGATGTAGTCGTGCTGGGAGGTGGGCGAGTCTGGCGAGGACCTCACGATGACGAGGCTGGAACGGCGCCGTCCCCCACCGCTGGCTTTATCTACTCGTTCATCGTGCAGCAGCTGGCGGGGCGGGACGAGGCGGTTAGTGGGGCACACAGGCGGTGGGTTCATAAAGGGCGAGCCATGCACACCAAAACCAAGGGAGGTGCGTGAGGAGGAGGAGGAGGAGGAGGAGGAGGAGGAGGAGGAGGGAAGGAAGGAAGGAATAAAGATAGCTATGAATATGACCTATAAAACGACAACACATCTGCCCTTCATCTTCCTAACCTGATTTCCTTTTATTTCACTTCTTTTATCTGCTTTTTTTCATCAAAGTAGGGAACTGCCAAGGGTAGTTCATAAAGGTCAGGATAAGGACGATAACGAAGAGACGGAGGAGGAGGAGACATAGCAATAAGCATGTTCTGTGTAAGAGTAGCAGGAGATCTTCACTTCCTAGTTTTCCAGTTTGTAGTTTTTCTCATTTAAACTTTGTCCTCCGCTTCCTCGATCCATCCTATCTATTGGGGTCAGAAAACTAGAGAGCAAGCCATCCACACTTGCAAAAAAAGAAAAGGAAGCGAAAAAGAGGAACGAGAAGCACGGAGGGTGGGAGGGAGGGAGGGAGGCAGGGAGGGAGGGGGAGGGATACAGATAGACTAAGGGAGGGAGGCAGGGAGGGAAACCACAAAGACGACACATAAAAGAGGGGCATATTTCCTGACAGGACAAAAATTTGGAGATAGGGAAGGACAGACTGTCTGAAGGAATGTAATAAAACATACGGAAAGGGAAAAAAAAGACCAAGCAGTGCTGACGGTGCTGCATAAACTGGGAATGTGAATTATGGAGCAGTACAGGAAGAAATTAATCAAATGTCACAGAAATGAGTAGGAGAAATGTGAATGTTAGACGGAAGATCACAAGTGCGATAGAGACATGAGACGAGGAAGAGAGATAGAAGAAATGAACATGCTAGAGTTAAAAATAGCTACTTCACGAATAGATAAGGTAAATTGGAGACAAATGAGAACGAGAAATGGGATTGCTAAGCGTAAAATGGGGCCTTGCTTCTAGAGACTACGGAATAAGTAAAAGAGGGAACAAGACAGTGCAATGTTAGAGAATAGAAGCCGAGAGCGATCATAT
This sequence comes from Scylla paramamosain, assembly GCF_035594125.1. Lineage (NCBI taxonomy): Eukaryota > Metazoa > Arthropoda > Malacostraca > Decapoda > Portunidae > Scylla > Scylla paramamosain. The sequence continues at coordinate 4,609,342 of NC_087159.1, read as the reverse complement.
AAAGGAAGGAGTACTTACTAGGAACTGATGGAGTAGAGAAGGAGAAAATATTGAGATTAGAGAAGGATTAGGAGAGAGAGAGAGAGAGAGAGAGAGAGAGAGAGAGAGAGAGAGAGAGAGAGAGAGAGAGAGGAGAGAGAGAGAGAGATACATTGACAGTGATACTAAAAAAAAAACACTGTGAACTACGACATTTAATACAACACATAATAGAGAAAGAACATGTATTATTTTCCTCATAATAATAGTAGTAGTAGTAGTAGTAGTAGTAGTAGTAGTAGTAGTAGTAGTAACAACAACAACAACAACAATGATGATAGTACACACACACACACACACACACACACACACACACCACATCACATCACCCCATTACTAATACAGTTTTCTAAGCCATCCCACGTCCTCCTGTCACCACCACACCTTCCCCTCCTCCACACATCCCCCTTGCTTCCCTGGTGTGGGCTGTGCTGTGCGTCATACACGGAATCTGTTTACGAGTACTCCATCACTTTCCTCTCCTCCTTTCCTCTCCTTCTTTCCCTTTTTCCCTCCCTCCCTCCCTTTCTCCGTGGCCTCTCTCTATCTCTTTCTATGTCATCTCCCTCACTTCCTTTTCCTTCCAAAGTTTTTCTTCCTCGAAACAGATTCCCTCTTTCCTTTTCCCCTTTACTGTTTCTTTTCGTCATTTTGGTTCATGCCTTTATGTTGTTTGTCTTACTCGTTTCCTTTTTCTTTCCTCTTTTCTCGTTTCCCTTCCTCTCTCACCATCCCAACTTTACTTTCCATCCCCATTCCTTTTTACCTTCTCCTCATTCCTGCTTCATCAACCGTCCTTTCCACCTATTTCCTCTCCACTCTCCTCCCTCACTGACTTTCCTTCCTTCTTTTCTTTATCCCTTTCCCACTCCCTCCCTCTCTCCCTCACCCTCCGTCTTCTCATACAAATAGGATTTCGGGTGTGTGTGTGTGTGTGTGTGTGTGTGGTTGAGAGAGAGAGAGAGAGAGAGAGAGAGAGAGAGAGAGAGAGAGAGAGAGAGAGAGAGAGAGAGAGAGAGAGAGAGAGAGAGAGAGAGAGAGAGAGAGAGTAGCTACTGTAATACTCTTAGATAGCTGGTGCTGTCACTGGCTTTGGTACACGCACACATACAAGAGCTCTCCTTTCCCACGCCCTCTTCCTCCTCCTCCTCCTCTTCATTTTCCTTCCTCCTTTGAAAATGCCAATGCAAAAAAAATCACTTTACAGTCAATCGATCAGATATATCAGAAAAACGTAATTGGTTTATGATAAACTATATAAAAAGTATCAAACAAATCAAAATATGTACTTTTCATTTACTTCGTTAGCGTCTGGAACTCTGTAACCTCCAGTGTCGCCCGTAATGTAAGAGTTGCAGCCTTCAGGAACAGATTAGACAAGAACATGAGAAAATAAAAGAAAAGTTGCTAGAAGTCGTCAGGCCTACACGTGGCTACCTATCCCTGTATGAAACATTGATCCAAAACTAAGATGCGATGTGTTATGGTACGAAATTAATGGTTTTTCTGCATTGTTGTCGTGAAATGTTATTGGTGGTTTGACACTGCATGCGTTGGCCGGGTAGTGATCGCAGTAACATTTTATTTATTTATTTATTTATTTTCTATGAGTAGAAAACCGGTAGAGGGCACTAAAAAGGTAAATGAATGAAAATGAAAAGTGCTATTTTACCGCTTCCTAAAAAAGAAAGAAAAGAAAAGACAAGAAAATCCCTAAGAAGAAAGACCAGTTTAGTTCCAGACATGAATGATAATTTACGTGCAACTTTTCCATGCTTTATGATTTTATGATTTTCCTTTCCTCCTTGGTAACCGCAGCTGGAGGGAGTGGTGGATGGTTAGGTGGGTGGGTGGGGAGGAGCCTTCGCCCTTACTTTCATATGTTTCACTTCAGATTAGATAGCGCAGTTCAGTTTTATTATGTTCTGTGGTTAGCTTTTATTTTGATTTCATTTATTTGTTCATCTTTTATTTGTTTTGCTATTTTTTTTTTAAGGAAGTGGTAGATTCGCTTGTTTCCGTCCCTCCCTCTCATATTTTGTGCTCTTAGTTGTTTCCTCCACGTATAGAAAGTAAAAAATAAAATAGAAAGGAAAGAAAAAAATAGAAAAACATTGTAATGATCAACTAGTCTGCAGCTGTTTGTCCATCTTTTGTGTTCATTTGTGTCCCTCCTCCTGGTCCTTTTCCTCCACCTCCTCCTCCTTCTGGTCCTCCTGCTGTTGCTGCCACTCTACAAACTTTGGGCCGCCACGCAATTTTATCATTTTAATTTCCATGGGCAGCACTTAATTCATCGCAAGGGGAAAGTTTGGCAACTCTTCAAAATTCAGGGCAGGGTTCTATTTTTGCTGGTCCAGACATGACGTGTTGTGTTGTTATTAGGTCCCCGAGGCTGCCAGTTTGTCTAGAGTGCCGCCCTGTTGCTGGTGTTGCTGCTGCTGCTGTTTGTATGGTGTAGTACCGTGTAGGATGGAGTGTTGGTGCTTTTGTTGTTGTTGTTGTTGTTGTTGTTTGTTGTATGTAGAGTGTTCGATGTTTTTGTTTTTTAGTGTTTCAATTATTGTTCAGTGTTTTTTGGTTAGATTTTTTTTTTTTATTCTTTAGTTCATTGTTTTATGTTGCGTACCAGTTATTACCTGCGTGTTTTACTTGTGACTGTTGTTGTTGTTGTTGTTGTTATTATTATTATTATTATTATTATTATTATTATTATTATTATTATTATTATTATTATTATTATTATTATTACCAGAGAGAGAGAGAGAGAGAGAGAGAGAGAGAGAGAGAGAGAGAGAGAGAGAGAGAGAGAGAGATTAACATGCACTGTACGTTTTAACAGAAGACACATCAATAGATTAGTTCAAGTGTAATAATTGACTAACTGATATTTTGCCCCATCATCATAACCTAACCTAACCCAAATTAACAGCACCGCTTAAATATATAGCGTTAGACGGCGCGGTGGGCAGTGATGGGGCGTGTGTGGGTGTGTGGTGTTTTACAAAGTGTTTCCGATCAGGGGGTGTGTAGTGGCCCCTGTAGTGTGTAGGCTGTACGGAATATGGATGAGGAGCAGCAGGAGGTCTGTCGCTGGAATGCCGCTGCGTTGTGTAGGCTTGACTGTGTGTGTGTGTGTGTGTGTGTGTGTGTGTGTGTGTGTGTGTCATTCCTCCCTCCTTTGCGTCTACTTTAGGTCTGCCTTTTTTTCTCCTTTCTCTCTCTCTCTCTCCTTTCCTCTTTCCTTGATTTCTACTTCTCTTTTCCCTCCTTCCTCCCCTTGTCCCTTGCTTTCTTCTCTGCTTTCTCTTCTTCCCTTCTTTCCCGTTGTTCTTTCCCCCGCCCCATTTCCTTTTCCCCTTTCCTTTTTCCTTCATCTCTCCCTCTCTCCTTTTCCTTCACCTCTTCCCTCGATCCTTTCATCCTTTCCTCGCATCCTTTCCTTCCCTCCTTTACGCTTTTCTCCTCTACCGCATTTCTTCCCCCTTCTTGTCCTCCTTTCCTTTTTCCAGTTACCGTTTCCTTCCTCTTCTCCCATCCCTATCCTCTACTTCCAAAACTCAACTTTCCCATCCCTTTTCTCCCCTCTCATAAACATTCTCTATCCCTCCGATCCACTCCTAAACCACAGTTCTTTCCCTCGATCCTGGTGTCCCAATCCCACTAGCCACCTCTTGTCATCCTTTCCTCTTGCCCCTCCCCATCCTCTCCACTACCATACCTATTATCTCCTCTCAAATCCTTTACAGCCTCTCTTATCACATATACACACTTCTTCTTGTCACATACAACTCGAAGTCCTTTCAGATCATCACTTTGCACGTGTATGTATGCGTTTCCTGTCCTTCCTGGTCTCTATAACTCCAGTTTTAACCAAACACTCTCTGGCACCCAAGCTCAGGTTCTCTTAACATTCCCTCGCGTACCTTCTCGTAGTAGGAGTCGACCACGATGACGCAGTAGGTGGTGATGAGACACACTACGTAGCTGGAGATGTCGGAGAAGCTGGTGTACACGCCGTCCGTCAGAGCCACGATGAGCATGAACAGGTCATACCCCACAGTGTAGAAGAACCAGATGGACAGCTGCCACGACACGTACTGCAGGAGGGAGGAGTCGTGTTAGGGGGACGTGGTGGTGGGAGACAGGATCTACCAGGGAGCCAAGATATATTCAGTAACGCTTTGCTCTCTCACTCTGACTATCTTCAAAGGTCACAGAGATGATTAGCCGAGTTCTCAAGACTGTTTCTCGTGCTGGCAATGTAGAAATCTTGTTTAATCTGTTACCGAAAGCGTGAAAAAAATTAAATAAAATCACGTGTAGCTTCAACTATAGGTTTTTTTTTTAAAGTAGTGGAGATGCAGCACAGGAGTGGATCAGAATGTGGCCCGTGGTGTTGAGAGAGAGGGGAGAAAGGAGAGAACAAAAGAAAAAAACAAAAACAAAGCAAAGAGGAGGATTAATAAGGAATTAAAGAAAGACAGAGAGAGAGAGAGAGAGAGAGAGAGAGAGAGAGAGAGAGAGAGAGAGAGAGAGAGAGAGAGAGAGAGAGAGAGAGAGAGAGAGAGAGAGAGAGAGAATGGTAATGATGAGGCAGGATTTAGATTTAAGAGGGAGAGATGAAAGAGCAAAAGACAGGTAATGAAAGGGGATAAGAGAGATAGATAGACAGATAAATAAATAGATAGATAGATAGATAGATAGAGAGAGAGAGAGAGAGAGAGAGAGAGAGAGAGAGAGAGAGAGAGAGAGAGAGAGAGAGAGAGAGAGAGAGAGAGAGAGAGAGAGAAGGGGGTCACCGTAAAGGAAACAACAGGAAGAAACCCCAAACCAACCCACCCACTCCCCCCCAAAAAAAAAGACAAAAAAGACACAATAGGATGAGGAAACGAGGGCGCGGAGATGGGGTCATGAGGTCAGTGGTCGTATTGTACACAGACAAGGAAGGATTAAGGAGAGATGAATAGAGAGGAAGATTGATGGCAGAAGGTGAGGGGGATGGTATAGACAGTCACCAGTGAGAAAAGAAGGGTGAGGTAGGAGAATATTGATGGATGGAGGAATGGGGAAGGCAGTAAGAATGAGATAGGATTAAGAACGTAAGGGAATAAATTATATAAAGGGAAGGGGAGGTAGAAGACTAATGACTGACGGAGAAATAGGGAAGGTTGTAAGGAAAAAGAGAGGATTAAGAACGTAAGGGGATAAAGGAAAGCTGGAAAAGGGCGGCAGGAAGGTAATGATGGATGGGGAAATATGGAAGGCTGTAAGAAAGAGAATTAAGAACCTAATGGAAAGCTACAAGAAGTCAGTAGGCCTACACGTAGCTGTCCTTGTATAAAATATGCCTACCTTTACTCATAGATCATCCTTATACATATATTAGTATAAATTTAAAGCCCCCTATTGACTCGGTATTTAAATATGTGATTACTAAATGTATTCCTGTCATCTGCTTCTATTTGTGGATCGGTTCCTTTCTGTCTGTCTCTATGTATCTTAACTTTATCGAACTCCGACCTACATCGCCCTTCGATTAGGTTAGGTGGAGCAGATAAGACAAGGGGAAAGAAAGAATAAAGCACAAAGAAGAAAATACATACAGTAGAAAAGAATGAAAACAAGAACATAAAGATAGTAGAATGAAAGAATTAAAAAAATACACATTTGAAAAAATAAGAAAAATAAAGAAGAAAACACAGATGGACATCTGAAAGAAAGAATTAAAAAAAAAAAAAGAAAAAACGAAAACAGAGACAGTAGAAACAAGCAAATAGCATCAAAGAAGAAAACACAAATATACTGTAAAGGACCAAAAGAACTAAAAATCACATCAAGGAGCGTCGTTACAAAGGCAAGACTCTTACAACCAAACGCAAAGCAACACCACACCACACAGCGCTTCGCCATCTGTACTCACGTTGAGCACCGCCACCACCAGCAGGCCTCCCACCAGGGAGTAGAGAGCCGAGGCCACCACCAGGGACCACAGCACGCCCTGGCCTGCGGGAGGAGGAGGAGGAGGATGAGGAGCAGGAGAAGGAGCTGGTTAGGAAGGAGATTAAGAGGAGGAGGAGGAGGAGGAGGAGGGTAAGGAGGGTTAGGAGGAGGAGGAGGAGGAGGAGGAGGAGGAGGAGGAGGAGGAGGAGGAAGAAGATGATACAGCCTTATTAAGAGGAAGAGGGCACGGCTGTAGCTACACAGGTGCTTAATTAATATCTCTCTCTCTCTCTCTCTCTCTCTCTCTCTCTCTCTCTCTCTCTCTCTCTCTCTCTCTCTCTCTCTCTCTCTCTCTCTTATACCTGGGGCGCCGCAGTTAATCCTTGGAGGGGTTTTAGTGTCGTCCACCTCTGACGGGGACGACTTGGTAGTGTTGTGCTCCTCGATGGGCGGCGCCGGCGACGACCACACGGAGTCGTTGCCATCCGGGGACGACGAGGAGGCCAGCAAGGGCGTGGCGTCGCTTCCCAGAGCCTCCGTGACCTTCGTAGCCGAGGTAACGGACGGTGAAGGAGGCGAGGGCGGCGAGGAGGACTGCGGCGGGTCGTGGTCCTCGTCGCTCTGAGGTCGTAGCTGCAGCGTAAGAGGCGAACCCGCGGCGTCTGTGTCGTTACTGGCTGTAGTCGTCTCCATCACCTCAACAAGCGACGACTCTGACGAAGGCGACGTGGAAGTGGACGAGGATGACGGTAACGACGACGAAGAGGAGGAGGATGAAGAGGACGAGGATGACGACGATGAGGAGGAGGAAGAGGAAGAGGAGGAGGAGGAGGTGGTTTTAAGGAGGAAGAAGCCAGGGGGACATGAGAGCGAGGGGAAGGAGTAGGAGAAGGAGGAGGACTCTGAATTGTTATCTGCTGAGGAGGAGGCCACGGCGGCGGACTGGCTGGAGTGGTAGGTCTCGACGAGGACCCACGAGAAGATGAGGGTCTGCACCAGGCTCACCATCTGCGGAAGAGGAGAGAGAGAGAGATAGAGGTGTGAGTGAACATGTATTGTGAGAGTATAAGAGAGGGAGCAAGTGTAAGATGGGAGAGAGAAGGTGTGAGAGAGGGGAGAGTATAAGATAGGGAGAGGTGGTGTGTGAAAGGAGAGAGAGGACATGTAAAAAGCGTGAATATAAGAGGGAGCAAGAAAGAGAGAGAGAGAGAGAGAGAGAGAGAGAGAGAGAGAGAGAGAGAGAGAGAGAGAGAGAGAGAGAGAGAGAGAGAGAGAGAGAGAGAGAGAGAGAGAGAGAGAGAGAATGTGACAGGAAGGTGTAGAGAGCGAGGTAGGGGAGTGAAAGAATGTACGAAAAGGAGGGAAGAAGGGAAATGAAGGCATAAGGTGTGTGTGTGTGTGTGTGTGTGTGTGTGTGTGTGTGTGTGTGTGTGTGTGTGTAATAGGAAAGAGGAAGCTAGGATGACACGCGGTATAAGGTAGCATATCCTCTTGCTCCTCCTCCTCCTCCTCCTCCTCCTCCTCCTCCTCCTCCTCCTCGCGGTAATGGCCTGTAGTGAGGTGCCTTGTGTTTTGCGATGGCAGTGAAGTGTCTCGTTTGCATGTACCAGTATTGTTGTTTTCCGTGTGTGTGTGTGTGTGTGCGTATGCGTGTGTGTGTGTGTAGGTGAGTATGTAAGTTTTTATTTCATTGTGCTGTTTATTTATTCATTTTCTCCTTTTTTTATAGTTATATTCATTGTTCTAGACACCCACTCTCTCTCTCTCTCTCTCTCTCTCTCTCTCTCTCTCTCTCTCTCTCTCTCTCTCTCTCTCTCTCTCTCTCTCTCTCTCTCTCTCTCTCTCTCATGTCGTTAGCGGGCTCGTCAACCATTAGCAGGAATAAGGGCGCTAAGCCACCCCCCCTTTCTCCATCTCTTCCCCTCACCTCCCCTTCCCTCCCCCGTTCCCTCTCCTTCCCTCCCCGGCAGTGCCACCTCCCTAATATCATCACACGTCCCCCTCTAATGCGCCTCCTCCACGCCTCCCCAGCCCATTTTCTCCCACCAGCCGTTCCTCGTTTTCTATTTCCTTCCCTGGCATTGGAAAACTAATAATGATAATAATAATAATAGTCGTCGTGTTTATTTGAAATTATTCGTTATTGCTTTCAAAGTTTTCTCTCTTCTTCTGTTTCCTTATTTTTGTATCGTCCTTTTTTCTCTTCGTCGTATTTTCTCCTCATATTATTATCACTTCCCCTTTATTTTTCACGTATGCATTAGCTGTTTCCCTCGTCCTCTCTCCCCAGTTTTGCCATCTTAACCTTCTCTGTTTTTTTCTTCTTCCTCTATCAGTTTTTTTTTTTACTATATTCTATTTTAACTCTTATCCCAATTTCCTCCCCGTATTTTTCTCTTCTTCCCTTCATTTTCTCCCCATTCAGTAGCTGCTTCCCTCGTCCTCTCACCCCAGCCTTGCCTCTTTAACCTCCTCCTCCTTTTTTCCTCTCGATCCTTCACGCCGCTCCTTTCCCTATGTAACTTTCCCCCCTTCCCACCCTTCCTGTTCCCCACACCCACGACCTTCTTAGCGTCCTCCCTCCTTTGCCGCCGTCCTCTTTTCGCTCTTTTCACCTTCAGGTTTTCCTCCTCCTCCTCCTCCTCCTCCTCCTCCTTCTCCTCTACACTTTCCACATAATCATCTTTACGTCTTTGCTGTAAATCCCAGATATTTATAAAGTTGAAGGAAAGATAAGATGAAATAGAGAAAAAGGGAAGGAAGGGAAAGGATGTCAAATAAAGTTGTGTAAAATATAGAAAAGGGAGAGGCTGGGAACATTGTGAGAAGTAATTACTTTCTAACTTTTGAAGGTGAATTGTGTGTTTTTACAGCGATTAAATAGTTGGTTCTTATGATGATACTAATGTGGATAATTGCGTTTATGAATATTGATAGGTGGTGATGGTGGTGGTGGTGGATCCATCTCTTTTTTTTTTCTTTTTTACTTATAAGGAAGGCAGACCGAGAAAAAAAGAGTAAAAAAAAAGGAAAAGGCTTGATTTTTCACTCTCGCAAAGAAAAGGAAAGAAAAGAGGAAAAAAAGATCAAAGAAAAGGAAAGAAATGCCACTTCTGTCACTGGTTCTAATACTCTTACTAGTGCTGGTAATTAGTTCTGGTAAATACTACACGTAATGCTAAGGCCAGGATTCTTAATGTATATAAACGCCCTGTCCTCCATTAGTAGTATTTTCAAAGACCCCGGAAATGAGTAGCTGGGTCTCTCTCTCTCTCTCTCTCTCTCTCTCTCTCTCTCTCTCTCTCTCTCTCTCTCTCTCTCTCTCTCTCTCTCTCTCTCTCTCTCTCTCTCTCTGTGTGTGTGTGATGCTGCAGAATAATTGTTTAGCCATCGTTAAAATCATTAAGACGCCCCTGAGAATTTCCACTGTAACCCGTTGAAAAAAGTAGGTTGAAGGAAGATGTTGAAATGTTTGAGAATACGGCCCTGAGAACACTGATAGTAATATTAATAATAGAAGAAATTGCCAACACCATCCACTCCTTGTTTAGCCCTACTTGATAGCGGTATAGTGCTCGCTCTTGACTCGGTACCTAAAAAAAATGTGATTACTAAATGTATTCCAGTCATCTACTAGTGAATCGACTTTTTTCTGTCTCTTTTTAACCCTGTCTTTATTAACATCTAACCCGATGCTTCTAGTCAGATTACAAACCCAAAAAACTTCTATCTGCATCACCCTTTGCCATTCAGTGCTTCACCAGTCACATGTATTTCGCGTCAGGGAACCACAGATGAGATGTAGGGAAGTACTGGTATGAAGAAGGAAGTGAGTGGGAAGATGGCTGATGAGCAGGAGATGGACGAATGCAAAAGGAATATAAAGGAAGGACGAACAACAGCAGATCTGATGACCCTTCTCAGGCCATTTATGATAAAGGAGACTGATCCAAATTGAGAGATGGAGGATAGTAAATGAGGAGGAGGAGAAGGAGGAAGAGGAGCCGCAAGAGAAACTTTATCCATCTAGTTGATCAAAAAGAAGATAATAAAAAAAAGCAAGTCGAGCGCGCGCGCACACACACACACACACACACACACACACACACACACACACACACACACACACACACACACACACACACACACACACACACACACACACACACACACGTCTACCGTAGCTTGTTGTTGTTGTTGTTATTGAATATGGTGATGGTAACAGTAGTGAACCCCTTTCGCTTTCTTCACTTTGTTTATATGAAAATAAAAGGGGGACCGAGGAAGTGTGGGATGGAGGATAGGGGGCACAGTGTTCGTGGCCACAACAATACAGCACGGCAGTAGTATTCCTCCTCTTCCTCCTCCTCCTCCTCCTCCTTACCCTGAGCCACCACCTCCGACAGAGAGCCGAGATACCGAGACCTCGAAGAGTTATACGCGGGTGTTGGCGCCAGCGTGACCCGCGGGATTGTGCTTGGCGGCTGGGAGGTGGTGGTTGGGGGACGGGTAGGAGGGAGGAGTAGGGGGAAGGTGGTGGTTGTGGTGGAGGAGGGATAGGAGAAGGTTGGTTTCTTGAGGGCAGTGAGAAAGCAAAGTTAGAGATGATGATGATGAAGGTGGGGGTGGTAGGGGTGGTGATGGTGGTGGTGATAATGCGAGTATGGTGTTTGTGATGGTGGTGATGAGGATGGTAGTAGTGGTGGTGATAGTGAGGGTATGGTGTTGATGTTGATGAGGGTAGAGGTAGTTATGGTGATAGTGATAATGAGATGATGATGATGATGATGATGGTAAGGGTGGTGATCGTTATGGTGATAATGAGAGGATGGTGCTGATGAAGATGGTGATGATGCTGTGTTGAATGTCAAAGGAGTGGTTTGGTGTTCGTGTGAAATTGTGATGATGAATGCGTGCAAGATTGGCTGCCTTTTTGCTGTCGTGTGGTGTGGTGTGTGTGTGTGTGTGTGTGTGTGTGTGGTGTGTGTGTGGTGTTTGGTGGTGGCTGGTGGGTGCCTTTAGTGGTGTATAATATGATGTGCTGTCGAGATTGTATGGTGTTGTAGGGAGCATGTGTGGTGAAAGCTTGTGGTGGTGTGATGGTGTGAGGTGACGAGTGCTGTGGTGAGTCGGTTTATGGTGAGTGGTGGGTCAGAGAGAGAGAGAGAGAGAGAGAGAGAGAGAGAGAGAGAGAGAGAGAGAGAGAGAGAGAGAGAGAGAATCGTAGCAAAAAAATACAAGGAGGCGAGGATAAGAAAATAATGAGCTATGAAAAAGGATAAGGGGAGAAATGATGAAGGAAAAAGGAAAGAGGAAAGAAAGATAAAATGAGAGACTAAAACAGGAAGGGGACATAAGAAAAAAAAAGGGAAGTAAAAAAACAGTGAAAAAAAGAGGAAAAATGGAAGAAGGAAAGAGGAAGTAGGAAGGAAGGAAAGAAAAATAAACTAAAACAAAGAAAACACAAGAAAAAAAAGGAAAACAAAAGGAACTAAGCATGGAAGAATAATAGTGTGCAGGAGTGAAGGAAGGAGGAAGGGAGGAGGTGTGTTTGCAGGAGGAAGAGCGGGTGACGGAGGCGAGGAAGGGTGGCGGAGAGCTCGGCGCCACCACGTCTCCCTCTCTCCCGCCGGCGTGGCTGCCAGTGGCTTGCGGCTGCCTGGCGTGCGGTGGCCGGACTCGCGTGCGGTGACTGGTGTGTCTGACCGGGGTATGACTGGTGGGGAAATATCTGTCTTGTGATGTAAGTATGTGGCTGTGTCTGGAGTGTGGTGGTGGTGGTGGTTGTGGTGGTTGTGGTAGTAGTAGTGGTTTTCTCTCATTCCTCCCAGCCTCTCCAACTCTTTTTTTTTCCTCTCTCTCTCTCTCTCTCTCTCTCTCTCTCTCTCTCTCTCTCTCTCTCTCTCTCTCTCTCTCTCTCTCTCCCCCCTCTCTCCCTTCTCTAAGCCATATTGTGATATAATCGTACATTTCCCTCACCATTACTTCCTTTTTTCCCCTCTCTTACCCCTTTTTGTTTCCGCATTTTTTGGTTTGTTTCCTCTCGTGGCTTGTCTTCCTTCCCCTTCCTTGTGTGTGTGTGTGTAGGTAAATATGCTTTGCTATTAGTGGTATTGCTTAGTCACCTCACACACACACACACACACACACACACACACACACACACACACACACACACACACACACACACTGACATCTCCAATCTGGTGAGCGCAAGACGGTTGGTTCTCCCGGAATGTGCTCGTAAAATGAGGCAGCTTTGTTCTCTCTCTCTCTCTCTCTCTCTCTCTCTCTCTCTCTCTCTCTCTCTCTCTCTCTCTCTCTCTCTCTCTCTCTCTCTCTCTCTCTCTCTCTCTCTCTCTCTAGGCTTGTCGGTACCACCACTACTACCACCACCACCCATCCACACCACCTAATCCTCCGTAGGGCGCCATCCCTCACGCCCTCCCCGCGGTGCCACGCCCTACAAGTTCACTGGAGCGAATACGAGTATGTAGCTCTCCCATTACCTTGCTGGCTGCTTGATGTGCCCACCACTCCCCCCGTTGCTGTTCAGGGAGGGAGACACGCCACGCCCTTGTAACACCCTTGAATTAAAAGTTGCAGGGGACATAACACGCTTTGATAACACAGGAACACAGACAGCATGCACGGCAGGCAATACAAGAGGATAGCAATGTGCAGAACACTAGCAATACTGAACATCACCACGCCTCTGTCTTGTGTACGTGAGTGGAAGCATCGCAACACACCAGAACACATCAACACTGCATGGCTTTGTTGCAAGTTGTTTTTGTTTTCTCTCTCCCTTTCTGTGTACGTGTCAAAAGACTGGCTTATGACACAAAAAGTGGGGGAAAAAGTTAAGTTATCTTGCCGCTCTCTCCATCCCCTGCAAGGAAAAACAGTAAAAAAAAACGTTGGGCGATATATTTGTGTTGTTGATAATCCTCTTGGTAGTCAGAGAAACACTACAACACTAGTGGCGAGACGTGTATAAATATAGAATACATTTACCTTATTGTCTCACACATACACACACACCCACACAGATAGATTGATATATAGACAGACAGACAGTCAGAGAGAGACAGACATAGATAGATACATAGATGTATTGTTTATTGACCTGATATGTAATGTTATTTAATTACTGTTAAAACTGAAAAAAAAAATCATGTTGCATCACAAAAAGATCATTAGTAACTGGGAAACACGAAATACTGGAACTGATACACACACACACACACACACACACACACACACACACACACACACACACACACACACACACACACACACACACACACACACGTAAACTCAAGCAAATAACACACCATTGCACGCTACCAACACCTAGGAACTTGCAACTCAACATAACTAGCAACACACAGGTGGCACCACAGCACAGCACAAGCGCAACACCTGTACATACACACATACATACAGGGAAATCTTCAAAGTTAGCGGCGAATCTCATAAGGAAAGGGTCGGAAAACTAAGAGTGGGTAATAGAAAGGCAACATTATTGGTTTCCAGTAAACAGAAAACATGCACCCAACACACTCTCTCTCTCTCTCTCTCTCTCTCTCTCTCTCTCTCTCTCTCTCTCTCTCTCTCTCTCTCTCTCTCTCTCTCTCTCTCTCTCTCTAAGCATACATAAGCAAGGGGAAAGGTGGGGAGGTGGAAAGGAAAAGGCTAAGTCCTCCCTTTTCCCCTTCCTCCCCAGCACTCCCTCACGTCCTCTCCCCTCCCCACACCTCACCACCATTCCCCACCACTGCAGCTACGGCTAGTGTGTGGCTGATCATATTTCCAGCCACACTGCACGGAGGAGTAGGAGGTGGAGGAGGAGGAGGAGGAGGAGGAGGAGGAGGAGGAGGAGGAGGAGATGGAGTTGGAGGAGGAGTGAAAGAAGGAGGTGATTGAGTACGAGGAGAAGATGAAAGGGAAGACAGAAGAGGACAGTAATGAAGAAAAAAAAACAAAGATTAGGAGGAGGAGGGAAGAATGGACAGGAAGGTAAAAATGAGATTAAAAATCATGATAATGAGGAAGAAGAGGAGGAGGAGGAGGAAGAGAGCAAATGAAGAGTTACGATAAAGAGGAAGAAAAGAAAAGATTTGGAGAAGGAGGAAAAGATGGAGGAGGAGGAGCAGATAGAGTAGTAGAAGAAAAGGAAGAAGAGAACAGTAAGAAGAATAGATGAAGAGAAGGATGGACGAAGAGGAAGAGAAGAAAAGAGGAGGAGGAGAAGGAGGAGGAGGAGGAGGATGAGGATAAGGAGCAAAGAAAGAAGAGGAGGAAGAGGAGCAAAGGAAGAAGGGAAGAAAAAAACAGGAGGAAGAGGAGGAGGAGGAATAAGAGGAGGAGGAGGAGTAAGAGGAGGAGGAGGAGGAGGAGGAGGAGGAAGAGGAAGAGGAAGAGGAAGAGGAGGCTCCACTACCATCACGTCTGCTTTAAGGGGCGTCAGTCAGTGGGAGACGCGTCGGGTTTACACACACACACACACACACACACACACACACACACACACACACTTTGATGGTTGACTAAATAATTCACTGAAACTTAAAATCTAAGACGCTGAGTGAAGTTTGGCGGGTAAACGAGGCACCTGAGAGAGAGAGAGAGAGAGAGAGAGAGAGAGAGAGAGAGAGAGAGAGAGAGAGAGAGAGAGAGAGAGAGAGAGAATCCTTTTATCAGTATTTAGTGTATGTAGTCCTTTATTCGTCATGGTATTTATCGTTATTCATTTACGTATAAGTGATATATGTAAAAAAAATGTTTTTTTCTCCCTCTGTCTGCAAATGTGTAAAATAAAAGACTATTTTATGAAGGTATATTTTTTATCCATAAGGCAGTAATGCATTTATGGAGAAATATTTGGTGACTTTTACCAGGCAATACTTTTTTTTTTCCTTTGACTCGAATGCTCGCATTAACTGATAAGTATTCGTTCTTTCTTTCTTTCTTTTCTTTTTGTGTGTGTGTGTGTTTCCATCAGTCGGTATCGCTTTGGTAATATTCATTCTCGTGTTTATCAAGACGCCTCAGAAACTAAGTTGCTAACTCTTCTGGTTCTCCTCCTTTTTATAAATATTTTTTTCTTTTTCTTTCCCCCTTTCTTTAGGGGAACAGCATTTTAATCTTTTTTTTTCTTTTACACTTTTCTCCCATGGCCGGTCCCGCGTACATATAAAAAAATATAATCAATAATCCCGTCCATCTTTGTAATGCAAGAGACTGTAAGAATAGTTGCTCCTTCATCTCATTATACGAACAGGAGCATGGCACTTTCCTTCCCTCGCCGTGTTTATTGTTACTCCTCTCTGCCCATCTCTAAAATGAATCCACATACTCGTATCGTGATCAGAACTGAAGTACAAACTTTATGCTCTCACTTACCCTGCCTTCTGCACTTCCCATCAACCTGAAGTCCTCTGATCTACTGAGTCTCCTTTTACAGCCTAACGATTCTAAGATCATAGATTCTAAGATTATAGGACTTAATGAGAGAAAACACTAAGGTTCGCATTTCTAAACTGCAACCTCCCCTGGCCAAATCTCCCTGCTGACGACAACATATTCCCTGGCCAAATCTTCCCTGGCCAAACTCGATGACAAAACCTCCCCTGGCCAAATCCTTCCTGGCCAAACTTGACGAGAAAACCTCCCTTGGTCAAAATCTCCCCTGGCCAAACTTGACGACAAAATCTCCCCTGGCCAAACTTGACGGCGACCAAAAGAAGAGGAAAGAAAAGGAAACATAATCGAAGAAAAAGAATGTATCGTCGAAGAAATTATTGATTTATTTAATTATTTTACTGATATTGAGTTTATTATTCAACACTTTTACTGCTGTGCTCGCCCTTTGCTTACATGAAGACCAGTGCTTATAAGAAAGTTTGTGCGGATGTTAAGACAAAAGCAGAGGATGAGGAAATAGGTTTAAACATTTTCTCTTCTGTAGATTATAGAAGTACTTGTGAAAATAAGTAATTGTAAACCGGTAAATCGGTAATTGTAGGAGGTAATGGGACGAATCTTGTAGCAGCGTAGGAGTGAAGATGAAGGGAGTCTTCTTTGCATTCTTTACTAATAAATGAATAAATAAATAAGATAATAAATAAATAATAATAAAAATTTAGTATGTTATTATTGTTGTTGTTGTTGTCGTATATTCTATTAATGCAAATATATATACGCGTTTTGTTTCCTGCATTTCCTTCTTTGTCCTTTGCTATGTTAATTCTGGCTGGTGTCCCTTGCTATGATAAGGTTCTGCTCTTTATCTTTCTCTAAATCAAATGCTTATCCGCGTTCTGTTTCCTCTATTCCCTTTTTACTTCCCCCGCGTATGTTAATTCTGGCTTTTGTCCTTTACTATGATAAAGAACCTGCTCTGTATCTCTCACTAATGCAAAAATTTCATATGTGATTTATTCCCTTTTACTGTGTTTGTCTCTCTGATGCAAACGTTTATCAGCATCTTCGCTTCTTCGTTCCCCTTTCCTGGCAGAGTCCATAACAGCCTTGTCTTTCCACCCTCACGACTTCCATTCCTTCAGGAGGAGAAAGTACTGCCGTGTCTCTAGGAGGAAATTGCCTACTTTATTTCCCTTACTCCCTCTTACTCTCTCTTGCAAGGGGGAAGCATTAGATCACCTCAGCAAGAACATTGATCCGCTCACTCTTGCATCCTCCTTTTAATTCTTTTCTTCCACGTGCGAGGGAAGCGAGGGAGGCTGGAGGGAGGCTGGTCGAGTGAGCGAGGAATGGGGGTATAAAGTCCGCTTAGTTGCCGCTTCCAGAATGTTTAGACTGGGAAGGAGTTGTAAATGTGTTGTCCAGTTTATGAGAATCTTCTTCCTCGTTCTTTCTTTCTGTCTTTCATTCACTTCTTTCCTTGTATCAGGTTTCGGTTTGCTTTACCTCATTCTTTCTTCCTTCTCGCTCTCCTTCTCGCTCTCCTCCTCCTCCTTGTCCTCTTTTTATCCTTCTTCGCCTCGTTATTCTTCCTCCTTTTCTTCTGCGTTCTTCATCTCTCTCATTCATTTTCAAGAGGAGTATTGAGTTATCTGAGAGATGAAATTGACTCTTCTTCCTCTTACATTTCCTCTTAAACAGTATCAAGAGACTGTATTGGGTCACGCGAGACAAGACTAACCTCTTCGTTTTCTTTCTTTCACTTTTTCTTAAGCAGTTTCATATCAGCTCAAGAGAACCTTTTAATTTTCTATAATTTCCTCTTAAAAATCTTCAAGAGGAGAATATCAGGTCATCTCAGAAAGTTGTTTAACCTTTTACATTTTGTCTTCTTGCCTTTCCTCTTAAACAGTTTCAAGAGGAGTCTAATAGATCGCCTTAAGAGAGAGAGAGAGCATTTTAACCTTTATATTTTCTCCCCACTTGCTCATTTCCTCTTCAACAGTTTCAAGAGGACAGTATTGGATCGCCTTAGAGATTACAATGACCTTTTATTTTTTTTTTTCTCACGCACTTCTTCTTCAAATATTTCAAGAGGAGAGCATCCAGTAACGTCTGGGAATAAATCACCACTTCTTTTTTACCTTCCTTTCCTCTTCCTAAACTTTGCAAATCGAGGAAATGGAGCAGTTTTTTTTTTCTTTCTTCCTCTTCCTGCCTTCCTCTTAAATGCTTTCAAGAGGGAAGAGGGAGTCGGGAGGACCTTAAAGAAGTAAACTGACTTTCTTTTTTTCTAATGCTATCTTTAATTCTTTTCTACGAGGCAAAAATTAACAGGAACATTTTAAGTTCTTCTTGATTTATATTTAATTTTCTTTCTTATCCTTCTCTTCCCTTTCCTCCCTTTCCTGTTACTTCCTTCTCTTCCCTCCCTTTCCATTCCTTTCCTTCCCTGTCCTTCTCTCCGCCTCTCTTCTCTCTCCTCTTTCGTTTCCTTTTCTTCCTATTTCTCCTTCCCATGCCTTTTCCTTCCCGTCTCTCCTTCTCTTCCCTTCTCTTCCCTTCTCTTCGCTTCGTCGCTCCCCGTCCCTTCGCTTTCCTTTGCATAGCTGCCCTTCCCTTCCCTTCATAGTCCCTCGGTACCAGCGATCAGCGTCAGTAGAAGTTTGTCAGGTGCAAATCAGAGAGAGAGAGAGAGAGAGAGAGAGAGAGAGAGAGAGAGAGAGAGAGAGAGAGAGGGGTTAGTGTTTTTTTTCTCCCTTCAAAAGCAATAGTGGTCAAGTTTTATAGAAGTCTGGGTAAGTTATTTTTTTTTTCTATTTTCTTAGATTAGATGCGTGAACATGAAATAATTACATTAAAACTTTATGCCGGGGAGTTAATGAATATGAGAGAGAGAGAGAGAGAGAGTGTGTGTGTGTGTGTGTGTGTACCGGTTCTTTCCACCACTCTCCCGTTTTCTGTATTGCTTCATGGGACACTGCAACATTCTCGCTAATTGATATGAAGAGCAGTACACGAGTTCCCATAATGCAGTTGTAGTATTCTCCTATCTCACAGTCCAGAGTTAAATCGATGCAGTAAATCTCCCATACTCTCTCTCTCTCTCTCTCTCTCTCTCTCTCTCTCTCTCTCTCTCTCTCTCTCTCTCTCTCTCTCTCTCTCTCTCTCTCTCTCTCTCTCTCTCTCTCTCTCTCTCTCTCTGTATGTGTATTATCTCCCAAATGTCCTTTTTCTTTTATGCAGATCCTGTATTTCTCTCTCTCTCTCTCTCTCTCTCTCTCTCTCTCTCTCTCTCTCTCTCTCTCTCTCTCTCTCTCTCTCTCTCTCTCTCTCTCTCTCTCTCTCATACCTTCTTAGAGAGAGAGCGAGTGAACGAGAGAGAGAGAGAGAGAGAGAGAGAGAGAGAGAGAGAGAGAGAGAGAGAGAGAGAGAGAGAGAGAGAGAGAGAGGGAAGTCGCGTCAGGGCCTCGCAATCCTCCCGTCTCTTCTCGCTAGGAAAGTCGTGTTTCTCGCTGATAAGAGGACTCTGACTGGCAGTAGGGCGGGAGGAGGCAGAGGTCGGGGCGGGAAGATGCAAGGAAGGGAAGAGGGAAGAGAGAGAGGAGGGAAGATGCAAAGGCGGGAAGAGGAAAGGAACGGGAAGAAGAGAGGAGTAGAGAAGAGGGAATAGGCAGGGGGCGAGAAGAGGGAAGGAAAGGAAGGGAAGAAGGGAAGAGGAGGAGGAGGAGGAGGAGTGGGAGTTTTGGTTGGGAAGAAGGAAGACTTGGAGAATATGAATAGGTGGAAGGAGAGAGAGAGAGAGAGAGAGAGAGAGAGAGAGAGAGAGAGAGAGAGAGAGAGAGAGAGAGTAGGAAAGTAAATGAAGTGCGAAAGATAAATGAGGCGATGAAAGGGAGGAAAAAAGGAGGAAAATAGAGGCAACTGGGAG
>NC_087159.1:4567500-4585000 GCF_035594125.1 Scylla paramamosain | reverse complement strand
TTCTCTTCCTCATAAGTAGACGATAACTCTTTCATTACGCCCACTACACACACACACACACACACACACACACACACACACACACACGTCAATACAACATATATCAGTAATCTCTCTCTCTCTCTCTCTCTCTCTCTCTCTCTCTCTCTCTCTCTCTCTCTCTCTCTCTCTCTCACCTCTTTCTGCCATTCATTCCCCTTCTATTCTTTTTTCTTTTTTTCCTTTCCTTCCTCCACTTCATCATCATCATCATCATCATCATCATCATCATCATCATCATCATCATCATCATCATCATCATCATCATCATCATCATCATCATCATCATCATCTTCTTCTTCTTCTTCTTCTTCTCAGTCCTCTTTTTTTTTTTTTATATATACGCTCCATACCTCCTCCTCCTCCTCCTCCTCCTCTTCCTCCTCCTCCTCTTCCTCTTCCTAATGACCGTCCGAAGTGAAACACCAGCATCTCTCAACTTTTCAAAGACTGATATCAAGGGATTTTTTGTCTCTCTCTCTCTCTCTCTCTCTCTCTCTCTCTCTCTCTCTCTCTCTCTCTCTCTCTCTCTCTCTCTCTCTCTCTCTCTCTCTCTCTCTCTCTCTCTCTCTCTCTCTCTCTCCAGCGTTGCAGTGTGTAGTAAAAGCGAGCGTCTATTTACTTCTCTCATTTTCCGCTTGACTTTCTCTCTTTTCCTTCGATCTTATTATTAAAGGGAAGAAATGTGTGTCCTCTTTTGTCGACGAGGAGAAAAAGTGGTGGTGGTGGTGGTGGTGGTGGTGGTGGTGGTGGCGGTGGTGGAGGTGGTGGTCGTGGTGGTGGTCTTTTTGTTTTTACGGCCGTTTTCTGTCTTTCCTTTTTCCTTATTTTCTTTCTTTTCATCTTTCCTACCTTGTTTCTTTAATTTTCTTAATTTTTTCCTTCTTTTCATTGTTTTCTCTCTTCCTCCATTTGTTACCCTTTCTTTTCTTGTTCTGACACCTCTTCACCCTTCCGTTCTTTCCTTCTTCTTTTCGTCCTTTCTTGTTCCCTTTCTTCCTTTTCTTCTTTCTATGTATCCTTGTTTGTTTCACCTTTATTTC
Source organism: Scylla paramamosain (assembly GCF_035594125.1). Taxonomy (NCBI): domain Eukaryota; kingdom Metazoa; phylum Arthropoda; class Malacostraca; order Decapoda; family Portunidae; genus Scylla; species Scylla paramamosain. The sequence goes on along the minus strand of NC_087159.1, from coordinate 4,583,918 downwards.
TATTCTTTCCCATGTTTTTCTTCTCTTTCCTCTTCTTTCCATCTATATTTCTTTCCTTATTTTTCTTACTTTCATCTTTCTTTCCTTTTTCTTCTTATCTTCCTTCCTATTTTTATTCCTTACTTGATTTTTCTTCCATCCATCCATCCATACATTCATCTATCTATCTATCTATCTATTTATCTATCTATCTATCTATCCATCCATCTATCCATTCATCCTTCTTTTCCCTTTTTCATTACTCGTATCCATCCACCAATCCTTCCTTCCTACCTTCATCTATTCTCTTTTTTCCCCTTAGTTCTCTTCCCTTCATAACCCCTTCCTGTCCCTCCTCTCTCCTCTCCCTCCTCTCCGCTCTCCTTTCCTTCCTGTTTGCCCCGTTCATCCGAAAGAGGCGGAAAAAGTACAAATTAGCGAGGTTTCACTGGAAGAACCTGTCTCTGTTATCCATAAATGACTTATTTTAGGGATTTTCCGCTGCAGGAGGAGGAGGAGGAGGAGGAGGAGGAGTAGGGTGGAAAAAAAAAAGGAGGAAAGAGAAAGAGAATATGTAAAAAGAAATAAGGGAAGAGGAAAGGAGAGAATGACGTTCGGAGATGTAGAGGAGAAAAAAGAAAGAAGGAAGAAGAGGAGGAGGAGGAGGAGGAGGAGGAGGAGGAGGAGGAGGAGGAGGAGGAACCATGCAAAGATGTAAAGTCAAAAGAAAACTTGAGTAAGAGGAAAAAAATGAAAGAGGAGGAGGAGGAGGAAGAGAAGGAGGAGGAGGAGGAGGAGGAAAAGAAGGAAGGCCTATGAAGAACGGGAAGGGACATTGACTCTGAAATTACTTTAGCTGTGGTGGTAGTAATAGTAGTAGTAGTAGTAGTAGTAGTGTAAGGAAAAGACGGAGACTGAAGAGAGACTGAAGGGTATACTCTCTCTCTCTCTCTCTCTCTCTCTCTCTCTCTCTCTCTCTCTCTCTCTCTCTCTCTCTCTCTCTCTCTCTCTCTCTCTCTCTCTCTCGCTCAGGCGGGTATTGTGTTTTGTTGCGAAGAAAGGGAGATGGACGGAGGGGGAAGAATGGAAGGAAGAGGCGGAAGGGGAGGAGAGAAGAGAGGAGTGGTGGGGCATGTCAGTGTGGTTGTGTGTGGGCGTTGGTATGCACGGTGTGTTTAAGGGAGAGGTGGAAGTAGGGAGGGAAGGGAGGGAGGGAGGCAAGAAAAGAGGGGAGGAAGAAGAGTGGGTGGGGGAGGAGAGGGTGAGAGTGAAAATGCGATGAGGCAGGCGAGAAAGGAACTTTATAACTCTCTCTCTCTCTCTCTCTCTCTCTCTCTCTCTCTCTCTCTCTCTCTCTCTCTCTCTCTCTCTCTGAACAGGCGACACAGCATAAAAAAGAAAATTATTGAATATTTCTCATTTCTCTTTAGTTTTCCTCTTTTACTCTCGTTTCCTTTTTTTATTGTCATTTATTTTATGTTTCCCTTTCATCATATTCCCTCTCCTTTCTCTCTTCTTTTCGTATTTCACGTCTTTTATGTCTTCCTTTCTCTCTCTCTCTCTCTCTCTCTCTCTCTCTCTCTCTCTCTCTCTCTCTCTCTCTCTCTCTCTCTCTCTCTCTCTCTCTCTCTCTCTCTCTCTCTCTCTCTCTCTCTCTCTCCTGACTGCCCATTATATTAACTAACGCACGTTTGAGCCAAGAGATAGTTTTCCAATTTATCACCGCCAAGTTTTACTCTGCATGCAATCTTGCTGTTGAGGAGGAGAAGGAAGAGGAGGAAGAGGAGAGGGTAATGAGCAAGAGAGAAGAAGGAAGAGAGAAGAAGGGGTATTTATTGGTAGTGGTGGTAGTGGCGGTGGTAGTAGTAATAGTAGTTGTTGTTGTTGTTGTTTTTGTTCTTGTTGATAGATGAAGAGAAGCAGGACGAGGAAAAGTAAGAGGAGGAAGAGGAAGAGGAAGGAGTAAAAGAAAGGAAGAAAAAAAATAAGGAGAGGAGGAAGAAAAATAAGGAGGAGGAGGAGGAGGAGGAAGAGGAAGAGGAAAAGGGAAAAGAAAAAGAGATAAAAGAGGAAGAGGAAAAGCCGAACGAGTGAGAAAACAAGCCGGAACATGAAACAGGACCTTGAGAGAGAGAGAGAGAGAGAGAGAGAGAGAGAGAGAGAGAGAGAGAGAGAGAGAGAGAGAGAGAGAGAGAGAGAGAGAGAGAGAGGACTCGCCAGTATTTCAAAGAGACTCGTTTAAAGTACCACGTCAGTTGCAATTCCTGAAATGAGACCTGTGGGAGTAGCATGAGAGAGAGAGAGAGAGAGAGAGAGAGAGAGAGAGAGAGAGAGAGAGAGAGAGAGAGAGAGAGAGAGAGAGAGAGAGAGAGAGAGAGAGACAAGGAGCAAAAACAATAACAAGACACATGTAAAAAGTAGACACACACACACACACACACACACACACACACACACACACACACACGAAAGATATGCATATAAATGTTTGGGGAATGATTAACATATCATACGAAAGGAGAGATAAGGAACAGAAGATAAAGAGGAGGATGAGAAAATTAGTAACTGGCGGAATGAGTGAACGAAGAAGAGACAGAAAAAAATGAAAAGAGGATAATAATCAAAGGGAAGTAGATTAAAAGGAAAGGAGGAGGAAGAATTCAACAAGAAGAGATTAGCGGAGATTGCGAGGCGAGGCGAGGCGAGGCGGGTGAGTGAGAGTGAGCGTGAGAGGAAGAGGAGTAAGTGGAGTGGAAGAGGATGAAAGAGGAAGAACTGTAATAAAAGGAACTAAACTACATACCGAAATAACGAATGGGAGGAAGGCATGTAAAGGAGGTGCTGGAGGAGGAGGAGGAGGAGGAGGAGGAGGAGGAGGAGGAGGAGGGAAAATGAGAAGGAATAGCATGTAGGAAGAAATCTTAAACGGGAACACGAGAGAAAGTGAAAGTGTGAGAGAGAGAGAGAGAGAGAGAGAGAGAGAGAGAGAGAGAGAGAGAGAGAGAGAGAGAGAGAGAGAGAGAGAGAGAGAGAGAGAATGCATAACTCGTAAGAAAAAGTCAAAATAATCAAAAAGTTAAGATAAGTAAATAATAATAAAACAAGAAAAAAAAACATAAAAGAAAACGAGAAATATAGACAGAACCAAATTATTTCTACTACCACTAACGAAAACATTAATAATAGTAGTAGTAGTAATAGTAGTAGTAGTAACAGTGACAGGTGCGTATCGAGTAAGCGCAGAACGACAATGAGTATAGAGGAAGACAAACGAGGCTGAGGAGGAAGAGAAGGACCAAGAGCACAAGTGAAGATCAATAGAATGAGTCCAGGAAGTAGCAACAGCGTGAAGTATTGATCAGAAATAAGGGCACAGGAATGCAGGGACGGGTGTGTGGGGTGGGGCCGGGGTGAGGGGGCTTTGGGGATGGTGTGGTGTTGCGTAGATTGCCCCGCAGACCCACGCTACACTTACACAAACACTCGTGGCGGGGTGGACTTTCTCCTTGTACCCACCTGTTCAGATATTCAAGGGTTCGAATCTCAGCGTGGCCAGATGATGTTTACTTATCCGACCCAAATGTTGTTGTGTTGGTCGATAATGGAACACCTAGCTAAAGTGTAGTTTTGCATTATACATATGTTATTGATTGGATACTTGTATGGATATGTCTAATCGCTTGGTACGTAGGCTTTTTCTTTTACAGGTTGTACCACGTGTGAGCTTATCAGGTTCTTTCTTCACAGCTTCCCTTATTATGTGGTGGAAAATAAATATTAAAATTTCAATTGCATTCTTTATATCTCTCATACTGCCACGAGACTGAGACGAGCATTAAGTCCACTAACCAAGATCTTTTTTTCTATTAATAAAAACGCCTAAGAGTCTTCTAATTATTATTTTTTTTATTTGTAGTACTATTCATTGCCCTCTACACATAAAAAAGATAAAATATATGTTTTTGATGCGTTGCGTAACCTCGGCATCAGATTCAGGGCGTGTAATTGGGCGGTGTGGCTTCAGGTGTGTCCCTTGATTTGGAGACAGAAAGGCGGCGGGAAATACGGTGAGTGAGGAGCGGGATTAGATTAGACACATGAAAGGAAGGAGACACGGATGGCAAAAGATGGCCGAAGCAAGTTAAATGAGAAGAGAAATTGGGTTAGATCGATAAAAGGAAACGTGCGGATGCGGAAGAATGCTGACTGACAACCTCATTACTTAGCTGTGGGTGGACAAGTTAAATCCTCTCCAGTATTCGGCCTCGTTCGACTCCCCTTCCATTGGTTAAGCAGATGTCCCCGGCCGGTCACGTGTTGATCCTTTAAAGCCTCACTTTTTTTTGGAAGTCTCTTTTTTTTCTGCTTATTTTTGGTGGGTAGAGGAATGGCAACATACATAGCGAGCTTTTTTTTTTTTTTTGTTCTCGTCACTTGCCTCGACGTATAAAATAAAATAAAAGCGAGGTTCGGTGAAATATGAACCATATGACCCCGTTGTTACAATTAATGAAACTCTCTCTCTCTCTCTCTCTCTCTCTCTCTCTCTCTCTCTCTCTCTCTCTCTCTCTCTCTCTCTTATGCCATAAATTCCATCGCGTCTCCGTGTCAAGAGGAGAGGAGGGGAGCTGGAGGGTGGCGTGAGAGGACAAGGGCGTGTGGGGGGGGATCGTGAGCCTGGAGTTTATTAGGGGCGGAGATGACCTGGGTGTGGGTGGAGATGGGAGGGGATGCATGGAAGGGCTGGGCCAAGGCTGTGTGTGTGAATACATGGGAATACATAAGAGGCACAAACACGAGGGAACTTGTTGGTAGATGTAGGAAGAGGTTAGGATTTGAGAGGTGACGGTTAGGTGAGGTTGTAGGATTGGAGGAGGTTGGAGGTGCAGAGGTAGGAAAGAACAGGAAGAGTGATTAGTTGAATATGTAAGTAGGTGGATAAGTGAATTGATAAATGGGTGAATAAACAAGAGACAAACAAGAAATTAGGAAAAACTAGTAGTAGTAGTTGTAGTAGTGGTAGCAGTGGTAGTGGTAGTCAGAGGTGAGGTCCAGGAGGTGAGTTATGAATGCCCTTGCCTGTCTCACCTGTCTAATTACGTCACATGTCCCACCTTTCCGTGATTGCAGCCTTCTCTTACCTACATACCAGGGGATTGGTTGGCTGGCTGGCTGACTGCCTGGCCGAGTTGCTGAGTGGCTGACTGGCAGACTGGCTGGTTAGCTAACTGACTTAATGCCTGACTGACTCACTAACCGACTGACCTGAAAACTCCCTCTCTTCGTCTCTCTCATTTACGTACTTGCTTATATTCACTTTCAATTTCACACACACACACACACACACACACACACACACACACACACACACACACACACACACACACACACACACACACACACACACACACACACACACACTAACACACTAACAAACAAAAGTAAATTAGCTAGTCACTCACTCACAAACTCAAGTACTCATTCCTCCATCCACCCATCCACCCACCAACTGACCAATCCACCAACCAACTGACTGACTTAACTGACGGATGAGGTGACTCAACTCTCCGTCATTCAGTCAATCAGTCAGGCAGGAGAAGCCAATCAAGCACTGAATTACCTGCTGCTACTAACGAACCCATTAACGAACGAACGAACAAACAACACAGAGAGAGAGAGAGAGAGAGAGAGAGAGAGAGAGAGAGAGAGAGAGAGAGAGAGAGAGAGAGAGAGAGAGAGAGAGAGAGAGAGAGAGAGAGAGAGAGAGAGATTCATAAATACAGAAGTGGCTAAATGTTAAGTGACTTTTCTTTCCGGTTGAGACTGCACATGTGGAAGAGAAAGAGAAATTAAATGAATAAATAAATGGATAAATATGTTTGTGGATAAATGAATAAATGACAAACAGAGATTAGGAAAAAAAAAGTAGTAGAAGTAGCAGTAATAGTGGTAGTAGTAGTAGTAGTAGTAGTAGTAGTAGTAGTAGAGAGAGAGAGAGAGAGAGAGAGAGAGAGAGAGAGAGAGAGAGAGAGAGAGAGAGGAATCAAAACACTCTGCTTTGTATTCCAATCCGATCCCTCCCAATAAAAACATAACACAAAATAGATCAATTACATGATGAATATGCAAACAGGAAGTCTGTGTGTGTGTGTGTGTGTGTGTGTGTGTGTGTGTGTGTGTGTCCTTTGTCAGTCTGGCGCCGCGCGTTTCCACAGATTGAGTCATGCGCAGCTCTCCCCCTCCCCTTCCTCCTCCCCCTCCCTCTCACTCCTCCAGCGACCCCCACCCACCTCTTCCAGCGTCCCTTTCCTCTTCCTCTCCCTCTCACTCTCCCTCGCAACACATCCCCGACGACCTCCACATCTCCCTCTCCTTTACACTCCTTCCTTCCTCTCCATATATCCCTATTCTCTTCCTTCTCCCCCATGTGGTTTTTTCTCCCTCTCTTCCTCCCTCGTTTTTCATGTGTATCTTCCTGTCTCCCTTTCCTTTATTTCATGCCTCCCTTTTCTTCATATACCTTCCTTCCTTCCTTCCTTCCCTTCCATATGTTCTTATCTTTCCCCCTTTTTTTTTATTCTCCACGTCTCGCCTTCCTTTTTTTTTTGTGTGTGTGTATTCCTGCCTGCCTTCCTTTCCGTTTCTTTCCATATACCTGTCTTCTCCTCTCAGGTATTTTTTTGTCTCTCTTTCCTTCTCTGCCTTACTTTCTATAGAGCTTTGCCTTTCACTCTCTCTCTCTCTCTCTCTCTCTCTCTCTCTCTCTCTCTCTCTCTCTCTCTCTCTCTCTCTCTCTCTCTCTCTCTCTCTCTCTTCCTATTTCCTTCACACTCCTTTCCTCCCCAGTTCCTCTTCTCCCCTTCATCTCTTTCTCTCCCCAAGCCTCCCTCACTGCTCCCCATGCCTTCCTGCACGCACTTGTTCTCTCCACCCCGCTCCTCCCCGCCCCGCCCCCACGCCCCGCCACGCTCCCCGCCAACCCGCCATCGCCAGCCACGGCCAGACACGCGCTGGTCGCCTTGCAGGAAGGAGCAGCGGTGACAGGCTCCTGACTTGAAAGAGTCGAGTTTTCTCTCTCTCTCTCTCTCTCTCTCTCTCTCTCTCTCTCTCTCTCTCTCTCTCTCTCTCTCTCTCTCTCTCTGACCAGGTGGCACAGCATAAAAAATTGAATAAAGATCTGTTTTTTTTTCTTTTTTACTCTCATTTCTTTACTTTTTATTCTTTTCGTTTTACTTTTTTTTGTTTTTGCCCTTTATTTTGTTTTTAGTTTAGTTTCTTTTCCTCTCTCTCTCTCTCTCTCTCTCTCTCTCTCTCTCTCTCTCTCTCTCTCTCTCTCTCTCTCTCTCTCTCTCTCTCTCTCTCTCTCTCTTTCGTTCGTTTAGTATTTCATTATTTTACTTTCTATTCCCTCTGTTTCATTCTCTCTCTCTCTCTCTCTCTCTCTCTCTCTCTCTCTCTCTCTCTCTCTCTCTCTCTCTCTCTCTCTCTCTCTCTCTCTCTCTCTCTCTCTCTCTCTCTCTCTCTCTCTAGGTTCATTTTCATGTATTCCAAATTTGTTCCTGTAATTCGGTGTATTCCAAAGTCATTCCCATAATTAGAGTGTATTCCAGTTTCATTTTTACAGTTCCAGTATATTCCAAATTCATCCCCCATAATTCCAAAGTATTCCAGCTTCTCATAATTCCAGTGTAATCCAGTTTAACAACCTATAGTTCCAGCGTTTTCCATAGTCAATACCGTATTTCTAGTTTATTCCAGATTCCCATGATTCCAGTGTTCTTCAGATTCATCTCCCTTTGATTCCAGTACATTCCAAAGTGTTTCCCAGTATATTCCATAATTCAAGTGTACTGCAGAGTCATTCCATTAATCCTTTCCGAGTCATTCCCATAATTCCAGTGTATTCCAGCTTCTTATGATTCCAGTGTATTCCAACGAGCATGATGAATATTCTGCCTTTCTTGCTGCGCCTTTCCCTGAATGGACGCTGGACAATGACTGGACCAAGGGATGAAGGAAAGAAATGAGAAAATATATAAGCTGGAAAGGTTAGACTCGGTGTACCTTTCCAGACTACATAATCTCTCTCTCTCTCTCTCTCTCTCTCTCTCTCTCTCTCTCTCTCTCTCTCTCTCTCTCTCTCTCTCTCTCTCTCTCTCTCTCTCTCTCTCTCTTTTTACTCATACATAACAAACGCAATGAAAACTAGAGATGATGCAACTGCGGAACCCTGTCATTCATACGTAATCTCTCTCTCTCTCTCTCTCTCTCTCTCTCTCTCTCTCTCTCTCTCTCTCTCTCTCTCTCTCTCTCTCTCTCTCTCTCTCTCTCTGTCTCTGTCCACTATGCCATACAGTAGATACGTAACATTTTATTAATCCACGTTGAATACATTAACATTTACACAAATAGAAACGCGACGCGATGGATGGAGGAGGATAAAAAAAGAATAAAAAATAAAAAAAAGTAATAAAAATAACGTTGCCGGGAATATCTGGAATGTCAAACCTGGAATACTTCCCTCCCCTTTATGGACAAGCATAGAGACCTTCAATAACTAACCATGCAGACCTTGGATACAATAGATAATCTTCGGAACACACGGAGCTTTCAATAGATAACGATAAGGTGATGTTTCTTGCGGTTGATAAGTATAGAGGGGCTTTCAGTACTAGATAACCACATATGGATCTTTCATACGGTAGGTAAGCAAAGTTATCTTCCGTAAAGTAGGTAAGCTTGTTTCTCTTTCACCCACTCTCGTATTTCTTTTTTCTTTTTTTTTTGTTTTTTTTCAATCTTTTTGCTTATTTTTTTCTTTCCTTTCTCTTTTTCTTGTCTTATTCTTTTTTACGTTTACATTCTTTTCGTTCTTTCTTGCTTTTTTTTCCTTTCTTTCTTTCCTTCTTTCTTAATTTTCCTTCTTTCTTTCCTTTCTTCTTTTCTTTCTTTCTTTCATTCTTTCCTTTATTCTTTCTTTACTTTTGGACCGGCAACAACTTTTCCTACCAATTTTGTGAGGACTCCCTTCTTAAAAAAAAAAAAGCTATGATGGTAATATTCTTCGAGGTAACCCAGGAAATTCCCTAGACAACTCAATAATTTCCCTAGACCATGAAAAGAACCCGAAATATTCATTCAGTCACTGCATTTACTATTTGGTTCATCTTTCTTTGATCACTAAACCACTCTGGGACATGTTTCCTTGTTTCATAGCCACATACAAACATTATACTGGCTAAAAATTGCAAAATCGATTTTTTTTTATTAATTCTTTCTTGTAGATGCTTATAAGTATTCCATACATTGCTTTTAGTGTTGCTAGTACTTGTATACCGCAGTAAGAAGGTTAAGATTAGTTATGTATTCCAGATTTCTTAAGATTTCTACTTTAACTCCCTCTCAAAAAAAAAAAAATCTTAAATCCCAAGTTGATAATTCTACTAAGAAACGAGATTTTCTTATCGAATCCTACACGTGAAGCATCAAACACTATAAAACAAAGAAAGGACACGATAGAAGCTAAAAAAAAAAGAAAAAAACGTAATTTTTATGCTTATTACACACACAAACAGTTTACTAAGTTCTTCCTTCCTCCTCTCCTCCTCCCTTTTTCTCCTCCGTCTTAATGTATCCCTCCCTCCATCCTTCTTCCTTCCCTTCTCACCCAAACGTCTATAAGCGATTGGATCCCATACATCATAAGGAAGTTTTAAGCCTCGTCTTCCTCCTTATACAGAACACTTAACGGGTCTTCCCCTCCCCCCCCTCTCTCTCTCTCTCTCTCTCTCTCTCTCTCTCTCTCTCTCTCTCTCTCTCTCTCTCTCTCTCTCTCTCTCTCTCTCTCTCTCTCTCTCTCCTCCCTTCAATCCCATTACTTTCATTTTTCTCTCCCCTTGTCTCACTCCCATTTCTTCCCATTTACTCCACTATCTCCCATCTCCTCCTTTCCCTTCCTCTCACACCCATCTCTTCCTTCTTTTTCCCTCCTCCCTTCCCTTCCACTTACATCACTCCGTCTCCTCTCTTCCCATTCCCCTCAACAAGCTCTTTCCCTTCCCTCTCATTCGCTCAATTTAATTTTTCTTCCCCCTTCCCTTCCCATCTCATCTGAGCCTTGTCTCTTCATTTGCCCTCCTCCTGTCTTCCTCTTCTCCTTTCACTTCTTATCTCAGCCTCGTCTTCTTCTTCATTTAATTTCATCCTGTCTCTCTCTCTTTCTTTCCTTGCCATCCCAACCTTGCACCTATACCTCTTTTTTTTATTTCACCTTTGTGTTCCCTTCTTTAATTTACTCTCTCTCTCTCTCTCTCTCTCTCTCTCTCTCTCTCTCTCTCTCTCTCTCTCTCTCTCTCTCTCTCTCTCTCTCTCTCTCTCTCTCTCTCTCTCTCTCTCTCTCTCTCTCATCCAACTTCATCTCCTTCTTCTTTTAACTTTCTTGTTCCTGTCCTTCTTCCCTTCTCATCTACATCCTCATCCCCCTCTTTCTTTACCCTCCTTCTGTCTCTCTGCTCATCTATACCTCATCTCATCTTTTAACTTCATGTCTCTGCTCTTCTTCCCTTCCCATCCTTATCTCATTCTCTCTCTCTCTCTCTCTCTCTCTCTCTCTCTCTCTCTCTCTCTCTCTCTCTCTCTCTCTCTCTCTCTCTCTCTCTCTCTCTCTCTCTCTCTCTCTCTCTCTCTCTCTCTCTCTCTCTCTCTCTCTCTCTCTCTCTCTCTCTCCTCTTTTACCATTCAGATCTCTACCCTGTCCATCCCTTTCTTTCTCCCTGTCACGTCCCCGCGCGCCGAGTCACTGAAGTTCGGAGTCCGATTTGGGAGTATTTGAGCTTATTGGTGACCGGCGGCTGGCGGATTGAGAGGGTCCTCGTCAGCGTCCCCATGCTAATCCCACGAGAAATTGTTGCTTAATTCACCGATGACGAGACGGAGCGAAAGGTCGATTATACTCAGAAAGGGAGAGAGAGAGAGAGAGAGAGAGAGAGAGGGAGAGGGAGCAGTTTAGAGTAAGAGGCAAGTGTAGAGGGATGTAAGGAGTGGAGGAACGTTCTGGAGTGTGAAGGAAGGAGGGAGGGGAGAAGTGGTGTGGAGGGTTCTAGAGAGGGAGGTAAGGAAGGTTCTAGAGGGTTCAGGAAGGAAGGAAGGAAGGTAGGTAGGTAGGGAGGGAGGAAAGAGCTATGTAGTTTGGCTAATACGGGGGAAAACGAACTGACAGAGAGAGAGAGAGAGAGAGAGAGAGAGAGAGAGAGAGAGAGAGAGAGAGAGAGAGAGAGAGAGAGAGAGAGAGAGAGAGAGAGAGAGAGGAAGCCTTACCGTTTCGATCGAGACTTACAATCTCGTGTGAAAATCTCCATATCGCTCTTCCCTCGAGTGGATGAAATGAAAATTCCCCGCACTTTTATCCAAACCAACTCTCCCCCCCCAACACCCTCCCCTCCCGGTCTCCAGCCTCCCAAACCCTTCAGTCTCAATCCCAACCCTTTTCAATCTTGCTTTCTTGTCCCAGCAGCGCCCACCCATCCACCCAATCACCCCCACTCTCCCTCGCCCACCATACCTCTCCCTCCCTGACCCTCCCTCACGCACCTACCTCTCCCCTCTCGTACCCTCAACCACCCCACCATACCCTCCCTCATCCACCCTACCTATCCCTACCCCCCTTCCCCTCAGCCCCCCCACAAGGTACCCAGACGGAGAGTGGGACATTAATTTAAACAGAGAAACTCCTTCCTCTTGTTGTCAGAAGCCGCGACGGAGGCGAATAAAGACTGGCCAAACTTTCCGTAGCAGTAATATTTAAGACATTTTCTCTGGCGATGATGAGGAGAAGGGAAGGCGAGGGTTGGTGAGGTGAGGGAAGTTAGGGTAGGTTAGGGTTGGGTAAGGTAGGTAAGGGTTAGGTTAGGATGAAGGAGGTTATGGTTGGGTATGGTAAGATGGGATAGGTTAGAGTTTTGTCGGGTAGGGTATGGTAAGGTTGGGTAGGGTAGAATAAGGCAAGGTAGGATGAGTTAGGGTAGGATAGTGTATGGTAGGGTAGAACAGGGTAGAGTAAGATAAGGAAAGAAAAAAATAAGTTACTGGTGGTTTGGCGGTTACCCGTGTATGTTTGTTTGTTTATATACGTGTGTGTGTGTGTGTGTGTGTGTGTGTGTGTGTGTGTGTGTGTGTGTGTGTGTGTGTCTGTGAGTGTGCCGGTGTGTGTGTGCGTGTATATTTATATATATATATATATATATATATATATATATATATATATATATATATATATATATATATATATATATATATATATATATATATATATATATATATATGCACTAATTCTTCATTTTCCGCACAAATACACCTACAACTCCCAATTCTATCCCTCTCCCTACTCACCCTTCCCTCCCACCCTCACCTCCACCTCGCCCTTTCTCCGTCGATGACCTCAATTCCTCGCCACTCACTTACCGACCAATTTTCCAGTGCACCTCGCTTACCTTCTCGATCGATAACCCAGAGCCAGGTCCTCGTCTCAGCCCCAACTCAGCACGACCTCCTCCCGCCGCCCCGCCTCTTCCAAGGAAACCGGGCAGCCAGTTTGGGTTTGCTCATCCCTCGGCCCGGCGGCGAGGCAGAAGAGGCAGAAAGAGAAGGAGGAGGAACAGAGAGAGGGAGGGATGGGATGGGTGGTTGGGTGGATAAGGTGAAGGAATGGGAGTTAGATGAGATGGAAGGATTGGGTGGGGGGTGAAAGGGAGGAGATGAAAGGGGTAGGGATAGATGGATGGAGAGAGAGAGAGAGAGAGAGAGAGAGAGAGAGAGAGAGAGAGAGAGAGAGAGAGAGAGAGAGAGAGAGAGAGAGAGAGAGAGAGAATAGGTGATTTTGAACTGAGGCAGGAGGCAGGATATGGAGCGAGAGGGAGAAGGAGAGAGAGAGAGAGAGAGAGAGAGAGAGAGAGAGAGAGAGAGAGAGAGAGAGAGAGAGAGAGAGAGAGAGACTGGTGAAAGTCGTGACGGGAGAGGAGTGGAGGGAGAGAATTGAGTGCCTCGGGTGATGGTGATGATGGGCTGGGAAGGAATAGGAGTGGGAGAGGAGAGGAGAGGAATGGGGGTGAGTGAGGGATGATGGGAGCAGGGAATAGGAGAGGGGAGTACGTTTTCGGTTCCTTCAGGTTATCAATCAATCTCTACGCCATTAAAACAAGAGATAGGGAAAAAAATTAAGAAAAAAAAAGGTATGAAAACAGCGTAAAAATAAGAGAGGAAGGGAAAAAACATTATTAAGCCGAGAGGTAGCAAAAAATAATAACAAAAACAACTGAAAAGATGAAAAGAAAAAAAAATAAAAAAAACACCAAGAAATATAAAAAAATAGGGAATGGAAAAACAACGTAAAAATGAAAGAGGAAGGGAAAAACATCATTAAACCAAGAGGAAGCGAAAATAATAACAAAAACAACAGAAAAACATGAAAACAAAAAAGAAAAGAAAAAAACACCAAGAAATAAAAAAAAGAGAATGAAAAAAACGTTAAAATGAAAGAAGAAAGAAAAAAAGTATCATTAAAACAAGAGGTACCGTAGCGAAAAATCATAACAAAAAAACATGAAAACAAAAATAAATAAAAATAAAAAACACCAAGAAATTTAAAAAAGGGAATGGAAAAAAACACATCAGAAAAAGCGGGCGAGTTGCTTTCAAGTTACAGCAGTGAAAGATTTATCACAGACTTTTGAAACCTTTAACTCTTGGCTCTCTTTTCAGCCGCGTCCCCGTTGATCGCTCTCCTCCCTGGGCTGTGGCGTGCGCTGGACTCTCGTTTTCTGGCTGGCAGGGAGAGAGCAAGGGCAATAGGACACACACACACACACACACACACACACACACACACACACACACATACATACACAGGCCTGCCCATTCCTGTGTCCTGTTCGTTCGGATATTGCCCCGTTAGCACCCGTGTAGTGTGGTGTCTTAACTATTTCTTTTTATTTTCTATTTTCTTTTTTTTTCTGTTTAAGGCTTATACGACAAACACAGGTCTGCCCATTACCGTGCCACATTCGTTCAACTCGTTCGGTTATTTCCCCCGTCATGGTAAAGGCGTGGTATCTTATTTTTTTTTTATTTTTTTCGGAAGGTTATTTCGTGTGGAGCATGAGTGTATACGTGATTAGCTGCATTGTATAGTTTTTAGCCTTTTTTTCGCGATCAGTATTTTTTTTTTTATGATTAGCAGTACTTATGGTCGATAACCTATCTATATGTCTGTCTCTATCCACCTGTCTATCTTTTCTTCTCCTTTTCTACCTTTCTGACCAAGAGCCCACCAAATGAGAGAAAGAAGATCCCTCTCCAAAAATAAGATAAATAGATAAATGAATAAATAAGTTGATTAATATATTATAGGAAGTCCCCAAAAGACACGTGACCTTAGTGGGAGTCAATACCAAGACCACAAGGCAAAAGAGAACCATTAATTTATATTCACGTGGCTGAAAGGAAGACGAATACAAAACCAATACTCACAAATCACTCAATCTCCGAACTCCTACGAATCTGTAATTTACCAATGAAGCAAAAATGGACGTAAAAAGAAGACATAAAACCAACACACCAACTGATATCCAACAAGTTATGGTCAAAAGAACCTACTCGTAAATTCATACAGGAAATAGACACAAAACCAGCACACCAACAAATATTCATCAAATTATGACCAAAAGAACCAAAATACACCTAAGAAGCAGACACAACACCAACACACCAACTGATATCGATCAAGTTATGACGCCGCAACGAGATTATAAAAGCGCAGGCTGGCTTGGGTTACGAAACAGCGCTGCATCACTGAACGACACTCAACGAGGATAAAACTTGTAACCTTTCTATAGCGAGTTAAACCTTGTACCGTAGAACCAAAGGACCAAGAGTAGCTAGTATGATCAGGGAAGAGCAGGGAGGATGGATCGCCAGTCCAGTCAGGTCCTGTGAACGCGTGAGGGGAGGCCGCGAGGGGAGAGAGCAAGGAGAAAGAAGATTCAAGATTGATAGTCAGTAACTGTGTGAGTCTAAGATTTAACATGAAGACTGAGACTGGGAGAGAGAGAGAGAGAGAGAGAGAGAGAGAGAGAGAGAGAGAGAGAGAGAGAGAGAGAGAGAGAGAGAGAGAGAGAGAGAGAGAGAGAGAGAGAGAGAGAGAGAGAGAGAGAGAGAGAGAAACGTTTTCCTGTCTGTTCCTCTCTCTCTCTCTCTCTCTCTCTCTCTCTCTCTCTCTCTCTCTCTCTCTCTCTCTCTCTCTCTCTCTCTCTCTTAGACTGAGACTGGAAAGTTCTACCGTCTAAGAGAGAGAGAGAGAGAGAGAGAGAGAGAGAGAGAGAGAGAGAGAGAGAGAGAGAGAGAGAGAGAGAGAGAGAGAGAGAGAGAGAGGGGTCATGTGGTAGTTTCTCTCTCTCTCTCTCTCTCTCTCTCTCTCTCTCTCTCTCTCTCTCTCTCTCTCTCTCTCTCTCTCTCTCTCTCTCTCTCTCTCTCTCTCCACGCTAACATCGATACGGACACAAGTTGGGTGAATGTCCGGTCTTTCCTGTCCACTGTATCGGCAGATTTCTCAATATCGACGATGAAATAACAATAATGATAATAACAGAATAAATAAGTAATCACCCAGGTATTTTTTTGGTTCGTATTTTCATAATTGGCAGCACCTGAGGTAAATAGATTTCGTTCCTTGGCATTCCTCGTCTAAATATTTAATCAGCATTTTTTTTTATATTGTCTGCAGGCGGATTAATAATAGCGTCCCAAATGAGTCTGTTATTAAATACATCAGCGGTGTTTGGCAGCTGTCCACTCCTGATTATTTGATGGGAGTGTTATTAGTTAATGTTGGTGATGAAAAATAAATCTTCATGCTCTATAATGTCGTAATTCTTATGCGACCCTGGTCCTTCTTTGGTAACATTCAAAGTGCTGTAGGAGAATAATGATAATAATAATAATGAAATAAGGTAAAAGATAAGAATAATAAAATAAAAGTCTTCTTCGAGGCAAAAAGTAGAGAATGGGAAGTTTATTAGGTTCCTTTTTTTTTTTTTTTTTAGAAGACTGTGGTGTAAAAAATAAATAAAGTAAATTAATGAATAAGATGAAATAATAATACAATTAAATAAACAACAACAACAACAACAATAACAACAACAAAGTGTAAAAATGTGTAGGTGTCTATGAGAAATATATTGTGTAGAAGCGAAAGGCCTAACTACACTACAGCAGTTATTATCTTTCTCTTCTAATTTCTTTCTTTGCCATGTTTCGTTTTGGTTCACGTTTCGTCTCTCTTTCGTATTCGTTCTTTTTCTCTGTTCTGTATCTCTTCTTTCTTTTATCACATGCTGTACTGTTTCCCTTTTTCATTGCTTTTCTTCTTTCACCATGTTTTATCTTCG
>NC_087159.1:4557500-4562500 GCF_035594125.1 Scylla paramamosain | reverse complement strand
CCTTCTTTTCCTCCTCCTCCTCCTCCGTCTTCCTAGTTTTTTTTTTCATTCTTTTTCCTAATTTGTCTTCTTCAGTTTTTCCTTTTCCTCTTTGTCGTTTATCATAGTCTTCCCTTTTATTCCCCATTTTCCCTGTCTTTTCTCATGTCTCTTCTATTTTTTTTATTTCTCTTTAGTTTTTTGTTACATTTTTTGACTCTTGTACATTCTTTCTTTTTCTTCTTTTCTTTCCTTACGCTTCTTATCATCTTAGCTTTTCTTTCTCTTTCCTCTTTCCTTTTCCACTTCACTTCCTCTCCTTCCTCGTTTTCCTCCATTGCTTTCCCATCCTTTCCATTTTCTATTTTATTTTTCTCTTCTTTTTGGCTTCACTTATTCTTCTTCCCTTCTCCTCCTTGTTTAATCTTTTTTCTTCATTTTTATCCTGCTTTCCTTCCTCTTTTCCATTTTCTCCCTTTTCGTTCGTGCAATTTTTTTATTCCCTTCGTACTTAATTTCCTTTCCGTTCTTCCATCTTATTTTCATTCCTTCCTTTTCTCAATCCTACCCTTCCTTCCTTCCTTCCTTCCTTCCTTCCTTCCTTCCTTCCTTCCGTCCAAAGCTCCTAACAAAACCAGGCTAAGCGGGTTTAACTTGCTTGTGGGAGCGTGCAAAAGGATATAAGAGGAGAGCGTGATTCTCTCTCTCTCTCTCTCTCTCTCTCTCTCTCTCTCTCTCTCTCTCTCTCTCTCTCTCTCTCTCTCTCTCTCTCTCTCTCTCTCTCTCTCTCTCTCTCTCTCTCTCTCTCTCTCTAAATTATCTCATCTTTGCTCCTCTTCGTAATTCAGGAAGGAGGAGGAGGAGGGGGAAGTGAGGAGAGAAAGGTGAGGTGATGAAAATGATGAAGTGTGATAGTTGTTGTTATTGTTATTATGTTGGTGGTGGTGGTGGTGGTGGTGGTGGTGGTGGTGGTGGTGGTGGTGGTGACGTTGATTTCCTTCTCAGTAAAACACGTTAATCTATTTTTTTTTTCCTTCGTTATTCATCGACATTATTTTTTTCTCTTTATTGTTTTATGAGTCTTGTTATTTTTTTCTGGTGTGATTCTTTTCTGCTTATGATTCCTTTTCCCTTTATTCTTCAGTTGTTTATTGTGTCGTATTTATGACTGCGACGTGTGCTCTGGTCGTTCTGGTTGTGGTGGAGGAGGAGGAGAGGAGGAGGAGGAGGAGGAGAAGGTGGAAGAGGAGGAGGAGGAGGAAAGTGTTGACCGCAGCAGAGGAAACACAATCAAGGGTAACAAATAAAATAGTTGTTTCCAGTCTTTCTGTATCACGTAATAAAAAAAAATTAACCTTCCCTATGTTCATTTAATCCATCGTACGTAATTTTCATATGCTTAATTACAAGTAGTCACCATCAATAGTTAAAACATGTCAGGTACTTAAAGAATAACTACCGTAAAATCTAACATTCCTTATCTCTATTTCATTTATCGTACATAATTTTCATATTCCCATTTATTAGCAGTGATTACATTTAAAGACGATAGGAACGTAAAAAAATATAAGTCACCGCTAAAGAGGACCCAGTACATGGAACTTAACGAATATGAGCGATCAAAATTTCAAACTATATTGTCACGGAACTTTCATTACGGCTCAAACTCCTGATCTTCAAATTCTTTCATGGCCACGTAAACACTCCATGTCTGCCCCTGGTGCCATGACTCTGGGGTTGAGGGGGCCCTGGTATTTACTCCTGCCTACATACACACAGAGGTACACAGGGTCGTACGTAACTAACTAAAACACCCACTAAGCTCACTAGACTACACAAGCTTAAGGGATCTGTGTTGCTTTTCTTCGTCGTCGTCCTCTTCCTCTTCGTTCTCGTACCAGTTTTTCGTCCTCGTAGTCATATTCGTTCTTTTCATCCATTTCCTCGTCCTCTTCTTCATCCACGTCCTCCTCCTCCTCCTCCTCCTTTTCATCATCATCGCCATCATCATCGTTATCATCATCTATCGCCATCATCATCGTTATCATCATCTATCTCCTCCTCCTCCTCCTCCTCCTCCTCCTCCTCCTCCTCCTTCTCCTCCTCCTCCTCCTCCTCCTCCTCCTCCTCCTCCTCCTCCTCCTCCTGCCTTTCCCTTTCCTTTTCCTTTCCGTCTGCGCTGACCTCTGGCTGTGTGGAAGGTCAGCACGCCATCTCACGGGCGGTGCATGACGGCTTAATGCCTGCGGGTCATGCACATCTGGCGGGGCTTGCGTGCGGCGTCCCTCGCTTCGCCACACGTAATCAAGCCGCCCATTACCTCGGGATGCGGCGCGCGGTCATTCCTTATCTCGCGACGCCACCCCGCCGCTGCGCCACGCCTCAATTTATGAATACGAGTGACCAGGATGAGTCAGAGAGAGGGAGCTGCAGTGGGGGTATCGTGTGTCGTGTGGAAGGCGATACCTGGGTGCTCTGGTCGCCTGCCTCTAGACCCATATTCAGAAACGCTTTTTTCTCTCACCATATCTGTTTTCAAAGGCCAACAGATTTGATTAGATGGGTTCCCAAGGTGTTTCTCCTGTTTATAATGTGTAAGTCCTGTTAATCTGTCACTAGAACCGTAAAAACATCCCGAAAAATCCGTGTAACTTTTAGCTGGAGCCTTTTGAATGTGGTGAGCGTGAGGCGCAGAAGTGTCTCAGAATACGGTCCTAAGTTAGCTTCGTATGCGCCTCTGTGTTCTGCCCCACCTCACTGCCTCACTGCATGTCCGAGGAAAGTTAATGCACCGCATATTTCGAGTGCCATGTCCTGCTCTGCCCTGCTCCCTCACATCATTTACAATTCAGGACGTGTTTTGCTAAGGACCATATTCTGGAACGCTTCTGCGCCGCATTTAAATAAAATTCAAGTCTCTTGTTGAAATTACACGGATTTTTAAGGGTATTTGTTTTATGGCTCTAGTGATAGATTAACTAAATTTCTACATTATTGATAGAAGGAATATTCTTGAAATCCGGCGAATCATCTCTGTGGCCTTTGAAGGTAATTGTGGTAAGATAGCAGAGCGTTTCAAAATACAGGCTTTTACCATCGTGGGGTGTCCGTATATCATCGCTATCTACATCCGCCCCCACCTCCCCCCGCCCCACTGTTGCTGGGAGTGACTTAGAGATGTAAAATGCCGTGGGAATTGTCTAGATATCCTGTATTTGCACCCCCGCTATTTGCCTCCCATCGCCGCCGCCTCTTCCCCTCCCTGTCCCCGCCCCCAGCCCGCCACAAATGGACGTTATCAAAGTTGAATTTTTTTCATCACCACGACATGACACGACGGAGAGAGAGAGAGAGAGAGAGGAGAGAGAGGAGAGAGAGAGAGAGAGGAGAGAGAGAGGAGAGAGAGAGAGAGAGAGGAGAGAGAGAGAGAGGGGAGGATGAAAAATATAGGTGCCTTCAGCGCTGGTGATGACAGACTCGCCCCACAAGTCACACACACACACACACACACACACACACACACACACACACACACACCACACACACACACACACACACACTGGTAACAAGAACAACACCTGGTCCGAGGAAGACAGGTAATTTCCACACGTCACGGAACAAAACAAAAACAAAAAAAAGAGACACACAACACAACAGTGAAGAACCCCCCAAAAAAAAAGCAAAACAAAAAAAAAAAAAAAGAAAACAAATAAATCTTATCACCGACTAAACATGACGACCACGGAAACAAAAAAAAAAAAAAACAAACACAAAAACGAAACAAAAAAAGAAAACGGTAAATAATAACAATGAAGTACAGCTGATGAATGAGGCAGTAATGCTCCTCGGAGTGACGTATGAAGGCAGCCTCGTCAGGAAATCCCTCCCCTTGAGCCAGCACGCAGCAGTGAGACTTAAGCTGCAGGGACTCAGTCAGATAAAGGAAGGGACGCACGGATATTAAAGTCTTAGGCAAATACTTAGAGAAATAGTTAAACCTGTCGGGTATTCTTCAGACTTAAGGGAAATACTTTTAATTAAGGTTTTAGGTTAAGAGTGAGATACGAGGGATACGGGAGGGATATGAGGGTCTTAGGCAAATACTTAGGGAAATAGCTGAGAGTGCTGGGTATTCTTTAGGCTTAAGAAAATATGGTTGATTAAGGTTTTAGGGAGAAGGAGTGAGGGAAGGGTGAAGGAATGTTGACCCTTTTTTGCTGATGTGGTTATCCTTTGTAAACATTCAGCCCGTTACAGAAAAAGGTTGCAGAGAGAGAGAGAGAGAGAGGAGAGAGGAGAGAGAGGATACAAGGTTGATTTAGTCTTTTCTAGGCTACATGTTATAAAAGAGACTGAAATAGTTATATAAGTGTCTAAAAATTATGTTAAAAATAGAAGAAAGAAAAACAGCTTAATAATAATATGATAGACTTATTAAAATACTTCAAAACTTTGGGACAATAATCAAATAAAGAGGGAAATACTTTAAACGTTAAGAAAATAGTTAAATAAAGAGAAAAATACGTTAAATCTAAGAAAAATAATTAAAGGAAGACTAGTGATGGTGGCACCTCATTAGAAAGGCAACGCGCGAGTCTATTGTAAATGTTTATGGAAATTAGGAGCTGAATAGAAAGACTGATGAAGCGTTGAGAATGTGAGAGTTGAGGGAGAAATGAATCACGAGGGAGAAATGAATCACTCCTGTAGGCAATCGGAAAGAAAAAGGGAAGAATGAAGAAAGGGCTTAAAACTAAAGAGATGCATGAAAGTATGAAGAAACAAAGGAAAAGTAGGAAATTATTAAGAAAAGTGAAAAGTAAGAGAAATCGAGGCAAAACTAAGAAACATTCGGAAAAAAAAACGAACAACTACAAGGAACGAAAGAAAAATAACTTAAGTAATAGTGACGATCACGAAAGAAATAAAAAAAACTAAAGAAAAAATAAAGAAAAAATAAGAACAAAAGAAGAACTCAGGGAAAATATGAACTAAACTTGAATGAAAAAAAAACTGAGGAA
>NC_087159.1:4517500-4552500 GCF_035594125.1 Scylla paramamosain | reverse complement strand
CAAAAATGCTGTAATTACCCTCTTAGGAACTTCACTTTCAAGGGAGAGGAGAGAGAGAAAGAGAGAGAGAGAGAGAGAGAGAGGAGAGAGAGAGAGGAGAGAGAGAGAGAGAGAGAGAGAGAGAGAGAGAGAGAGAGAGACTTGGACGTTCTTACTCTAGCTTGCGGTACAATTTAGTGACAGTTTATGGTATTTGTTTATTTGTTTTGTTTTGTGTTGTTGATTTTGTATTTTCTCGGCTGCTGTTTTAGTTTTACCATGTTTTAAATTACCCTTTTATTTCCACTTTCCATTATGAACAGAAAACGTAAACAAAGAAGGAATACCAAAATTTCCCCAAGTTTAAAATCGATTAGAAAAGAAAAAACCTGGGAAATTTAAATCACACACACACACACACACACACACACACACACACACACACACACACACACACACACACACACCTACCCTTCCTTCTCCTCTCCTGAGTCTTATATGTTTTCTAATTCACTTTTTCAGTCCCCTCTTCCCACGCGGCCTGCAGCCACTCCAGCCATGCCCGTCTTTCATGCCGCCCTCCTTCCCTTCCGCCCTCTTCCCTGCCTGTGTTACTCTGCTACTTTAATTATTTTTCCTTCCCTCGCCCTTCCTCCCCCACTCTCACTTCCGAGGCTGTTTAAGATTTCGTGTAATTTTTTATTCTTTGTTTTATGTGTGTGTGTGTGTGTGTGTGTGTGTATGTGTATGCTGTTGGTGGAGTTGGTGCTTGACAAACTCACACACACACACACACACACACACACACACACACACACACATTTTATACATACATACATTAATATATGTAGAGAGAGAGAGAGAGAGAGAGAGAGAGCATCAGTTGCTCCTTCTGTTTAAAACAATAACATTACACTACTTTTTATACTACTACTACTACTACTACTACTACTACTACTACTACTACTACTACTACAATAATAATGAAGAAGAACAAAAGAAAAAGAACAAGAACAAGAAGAAAGATAAGGACAACAACAACAACAACAACAACAACAACAACAACAACAACAACAACAACAACAACAACAACAACAACAACAGAGTGCTAATGATAAAGACAAAGGTGAGCGAGCGAGCGAGACAGGGCAGGCTGCGTGGAGTGGAGAGTGGAGTGGAGCGGAGAAATTACAGTGCACGTATAAGAAGGCTTGTGTTTGCCTTCCCTAATGGAAGTGAGGGAGCCGTGGGCCTCAACAACACAGGCGTCGCGTGATGCTGCCCCGCCTACACCACGACCAGCCAAGCACCGCCACCTGGGGACCGCTGACGAGATGGCACAAAAGTCTATGGTGCCTGTAGTATCCATGGACGACCTACACGAGTAATAGAGTTTTACATTGCTTTATGAGGCTGAAGGGAGTGTGTAGTAGAGGCGAGTGAGATCTGAGCGATAGAGTAGAGAAATGGGCAAGTCTTAGTGTACGGAACAGTTACAATGAGGTGAATGTGCTTCGAAATTTAAAGTTGAAGTAAAGACAACCATTAGATAATTGAATTAGATACCTTTACATTATTACTGTCTCTATCCTCAAACATTCCGGTGCTTTTTCGTGATTGCTTCTAAAAAAGTTTTTCAGATAACACACAAAAGACTACGGTTCGTATTATCAAACATTTTTGTGCTGTATATTGACTGTTTTTAAAAACTTGGTATGGAATTCTTCTGATAATACCACTCTTTGTTTTTTGTTTTTTTCCCAAACATTCGTGTGCTGCATCTTGTCCTTTTTTTTTTTTTTTTAGCTAGTGGTGAAAATAATGAAGTTTTCGGGTGTTTCCATGATTCTGGTGATTGTTTAGCAAGAATTTTGCAGCGTTACCTGGAAAAAATCCTATGAAAACCTGACTAATTACCTTTTATACCCTTTGCAATTTGTGTTGAGAAAAGCAAAGCGTTTAAGAGTACTAGTTATGAAAGTGAAAACAACAGCAGTTAAAAAAAAAAAAAAAGCGGTCACGATAGCAAATTTGTCCCTACTGACGTTATGAAAAGTGACGTGACCACCAAAAAAAACGCGGCAGTGGTTCAAGATTAAGACTATAATTATAAAAGCGGTTAGCTGCTTCTACTCACGCTATGGAATCAGTGAGGGGACCGTGTGAGTAAACAGGAGTGGTTGATTCATGTTGGTCATTATGACAGTGTAGTGAAATAAATGAAAGACAGTCAATCAGAGTGAAAACAAGCACCACACACACACCCACACACACACCACACACACACACACACACACAACACACACACACAATGTTGGCACTAGCACGCCAAGAAACCACAAAATACTCGTTTCAAACAATTAATTATATTGTATTATAGCTTAATTCAATTTTGTCCAAGCACGTTAATTAAGATTATATTTAAAAATTGCAGGTTAAAAAAGAAATATATTACTACAAAACAGGATCGAAAGCACTACATCCCATATAACAACAACTGAAAACTGACAGTCAACTATTTCAACGCCATCAATCATGAGTATTAGAAAGTATTGCCCCTGAACACCTACCCATCCATCCATCAACCATCCATCTACCCACTCACCCTCCATCAATCCAATCATCCAGTCATCCATCTACCTAACCACATTCCATCTGCCGCAACCTGATCAGCTAAAAAGGCGAGAAAAGGTCATTAATTTTAACCTCCAGGATAAGTGTAGTGTGTCACGGGTCAGGCGAGGTCAGGTCAGGGTAGGTGAGGATGGAGGTGACCTTGGCCCGGCGCACCTCACCTTGCTCACCTTGTAATCAGTGACTTTATGAGGTAATTGGTGGCTTCCTTCCTGGTGGTTTAATTTTTACGGGTTAATTTCACTACCTCCCTCCCACTCGTCCTCCTCCTCTTTTTACTTGAATCCTCCCTCTCACCTCTCACCTTCCTGTAATCTCCCACCTGTCCCTCTCACCTGTCCCTCTCACCTGTCCTTCTCGCCTGGGCAGCTCATCTTACGAGCGTCTCTAACTCACCTGGGCGCCCACCTGTGTCTGTTTAGGTCCTCATTTTTCTTACCTCAAGTCTCCCTCCCTCCCTCCTTCCCTCCCTCCCTCACTCCATCCATCCTTCTCTTCCTCCATATTTCCCTTCCCCTCCCTTCCTCCCTTCCTCCCACTTGTCCGTTTCCATTTCCCATTTTTCACTGTCTCCCTCCCTCATTTCTGTTTTTTTTTCACTTTTTTCCTTTTTTTCCATCTTCCCATCGTCTTCTATCTTTCACTTACTGCTTATTCTTTTTTCTTTTTTTTTTTTGGGTTTCCTCTGTCCATCTGTTTTCCCTATCTTTCATTACTGAGGCTTTTTTTCCCCTCCCTTTCCTTCTCTTCTTAACTTCTTCCTTCTCTTCTTCATTTCTTCCCCGCGTGGCATTTCTTTTGTTTCTTTCCATCGTTTTCTTCATTTCCTATTTTCTTACTTTCATTTCGATCTGGTCTCTTCTTTCGTATCTCTCTCTCTCTCTCTCTCTCTCTCTCTCTCTCTCTCTCTCTCTCTCTCTCTCTCTCTCTCTCTCTCTCTCTCTCTCTCTCTCTCTCTCTCTCTCTCTCCTCTTTCTACACATTAATTTGTATATATTTCTCTCCTTCCCTCCATTCGTCCCCATGTATCATATTCACCTTATTATCATTTTTTTTCTGTATTTCAATTTCTTCTCTGATATCCATTCTTTTATATCCTTCCCTTCCCCTCTTCTCCATTTCCTTCCCCTCACCTATCTATCCTCTATTCTCTTCTCATTCCCTTTATTCTTAATGGCTTTCCACCCTCTTCTTTATTTTCCTGTTCTGTATTCTGTCTTCTTCTTTTTCCTTTTCTTCTATCATCCTCTCCTCCTCCTCCTCCTCCTCCTCCTCCTCCTCCTCCTCCTCCTCCTCCTCCCTCCCTCCCTCCAGGTACAAGTGTCAACGTAATCCATAACTGGGAAATAATGTGATCCTCTTGTTTCCTCCTGTGAATTTTTTCCCCGTCGCCTTCAGGGAACAAGCGATGTAGTGGGAGCGCTCTCTCTCTCTCTCTCTCTCTCTCTCTCTCTCTCTCTCTCTCTCTCTCTCTCTCTCTCTCTCTCTCTCTCTCTCTCTCTCTCTCTCTCTCTCTCTCTCTCTCTCTCTCCCCAGGCTTTGTTTGTCACTCATATTTGTCTATTTATGCCTTTGTCTATTTGTGACTCCTTTTGTCTGTCTTGTTATTAGTTTATCTGGCAGTGTGTTTCAGTGGGTCTCTCTCTCTCTCTCTCTCTCTCTCTCTCTCTCTCTCTCTCTCTCTCTCTCTCTCTCTCTCTCTCTCTCTCTCTCTCTCTCTCTCTCGCTTCCTTTGTCTCGGCGGTCGCGGGAAACTTTCCTGACGCTGCTATGACGTCATGCCTGGCGCTCTGCCAATCCCGCCGCTGCCACCAGGGACGTCATTGCTACGTCATAGATGCGACCCAGCTGCGCCCCACCTCGCCTCGCCTCACCCCGCTTCACCCCGTTTCACCCCGCCCTCTGTTATTTCCAAGTCAGAAAAAAAGTAAATATACATATGATAACGAGGTAATTCTTTTGTGGAGGGGAGGTTCCTTTTTTCCAGTGGAGTAATTATATATTTTTTTGTTTTTGGTGAGTCTTTTGTGTGTGTGTGTGTGTGTTTGTGGGCGGTGGACGGGAAGGGAAAGCTCGAGAATTGCTATATGCAGGGATGCCTCGGGGTCTCGATGTTTTTTTGCGTGTGTTGTGTTGTTGTGATGGTGGTGGTGATGGTGGTGGTGGTGGTGGTGGTGTGTTATATTGAGGATTATTCTTGTGTTGTCTTGTGTTTGGGTTGTTGGTGACTTTTTTTTTTGTTGTAAGTATTTGTGTGACTATGGATTGTACATCTGCCACTACTACTGCTACTACTACTACTACTACTACTACTACTACTACTGCTTCTACTACTGACTACTACTACAGACTAATACTACTAGCTACTACTATTTCTACAACAACAACAACAACAACAACAACTACTACTACTACTACTACTACTACTACTACTACTACCACTACCACCACCATCACACCATCACCACTCATCTACTCTGACCCCCACTGATTTTAACCCAGCCGATAACAGAAGTAGCATCAGGAACAGTTGCGGCAGTAGTACAAAAAAAGTCAAATAGAAAGCAAAAAAATAAAGACAAAAAATGCCACCACCACCAGCACCAGTAGTAGTAGTAGTAGTAGTAGTGGTGGTAGTAGTGGTAGCATCACTGTCGTACTGGTGGTGTTTACAATCAAGGCAAGCGGGCGGGCAGAGTCACAAGGTGTTGTTTTCCCTTCACGTCCCGGTGCCTCGTCAGCCACATGCGTGCTGTTGTGCTGGCCGTGACGTCACCCTGCCCTCCCTGTCCTCTCTGCTCTCCCCTCAGCCGCGCCACGAGGCTTGGGACACCCCCTTGACCCCTTGACCTTAGTCCCGCCCCCTCTACCCACTCACCCACCACGGACGCCCTGCTGCCCTTGGTGTGACCCGCTGTTTTCTCGCTCCTTTTTCTCCTCCTCCTCCTCCTTTTTTTTATGGTCCTGGCCTTGTTCTTCCTCCTCCTCGTTCCGGTTCGAATTTTTTTCTCTTCTTTTCTCCTGTTTCTTTCATTGCCTTCTCGTCGTCCTCGTTCTTCCTCTCATCTTCCTCCTCCTCCTCCTCCTCCTCCTCCTCCTCCTCCTCCTCCTCCTCCTCCTCCTCCTCCTCCTCCTCCTCTTCCATGTCCTCGTCCTCCTCCTCAGCTTCCTCCCTGTTTAGATTCTGTTATTTCTTCTCGTCCCTCACCTTTTCAGTGTTTACTTTCTCCTCGCTTTACTATTCCTCCTCCTCCTCCTCCTCCTCCTCCTCCTCCTCCTCCTCCTCCTCCTCCTCCTCCTCCTTCTCCTCCTCCTTCTCCTTCTCCTCCTCCTTTCTCTGCATACCATTTCTTATCGTCCTTCACCTTTTCATTTTTTACTTTCTCGGCATCTTACTATTTCTATTCTTTCTCCTCCTCCTCCTCCCCCCGACCCCCAACATTACAAGCGGCTGTGTCACCAGGTTTTCCCTCTCCACCTTATCATTTCCTAATAAAATACCGTCAAGTGTCAAAAAGTTGTTATCTGGCGAGGGGAAGGAAGCGAGGGGAGGAGTGCGGCGCGCAGGCAGGTGGGAGGAAGAGAGACGAGGGGAGGAAGGCGAGAAAAAGGAAGCAACTCTAGGAAGGAAAAATAGAGGAAGCCACAAAGGGAAGACGAACGATGATGGACGGCGTGGCAAGGAGGGAGGGAAGGGGAGGAGAGAAGGAAGAGATGGAGGGAAAGAGGGAAGGAGACGAGTAAGAGAAACCAAACCGGCCACTATAAGCTGAGTGATTCCCGCAACAGGAGGAAAATCGTTCCCCCTTGCCCCACTCCGCGTCAGAGCCCCTTCCCCCTTGAGTAGACGCGTGGGAGTCTGGGTTAGGTGGACATCACGTCACCGCCACCGTCACCCTCACGTCTGTCACCGTCATCGCCAGGCTGCAGGACGCGGGGTGAGTGGGCGGTGGTCCTTGCTCAGCCTCGCATGAGATACACCGCTCCTCTGGGTATCTTTGCCTGTCCCCTCATCTTTTGTGTCTCCTCCCTCCCCTGCCCGCCTCGCACCTCGGGCCGGCGCCATCCTCACCGTAAAAGAGCGCGTTGCCTCAGTCATCCCTCCGGCGGTAATGCTCGCGTTAAATTCCACCCGACTTCTCCAGGCGTTAAACTCCACCGTCACGTTTACGAGCAGAGGGCAACGAGGGCCCTTTTCCCCTCTATTCCTCCCTTCTCTCTCCCTCGGGACCGCCTGTCTGGGGCAGCGTGAGCCCAGTGCCAAGAACGAGAAAACTTGTGTCCCGTTAGCCGAGCATCCGCGCCATTCCTCAGGCCGACGAGACGTTACCAACGGGGCAACGCCAGCACCGTGGCCGTCGCTGCTCCCCCTCCCCCTACCTCGTCTCGCCGCCGCTGGCCCGCCGCCGCCTCGGGGAAATCGAAGCTGTAGGGGATCCTGTTGCTGCCTTCTGCTGAGCCCGACGATGGCACACATTTCTCTCCTCCACCTAGTCCTTTCTATTTTCTGCCTCTCCCTCCCTCTAGTTCTCCCTCTCACCTCCCCTCTTCCACCTACAGATCTGACATTCAGCCTTTCGCTACCCCTCCCTACCCTCACACCTGCCCTCTCTCCCCTTCCCTTCCTCGACGGCCATATCATGTAACATCTGTGCTCGCTTCCCGATGTAGCTCCGTTTATTTAAAAATAGAGTCATTTAAGTGATGTATGGTTTATCTTCAGCACTCAGCGCGCTCTGCTGCTGCTGCTGCTGCTGCTGCTGCTGCTGCTGCCGCTGCCGCTGCCGCTGCTGCTGCTGCTGCTGCTGCTATATCGTTCCACGCGAGGCGGTGAAGCATTGCTATTTCGAAACTGTCGCAGATAACTTACGACCGTTTTAAGTCTATGGCTAATGGAAACACACACACACACACACACACACACACACACACACACACACACACACACACACACACACACACACACACACACACACACACGGACAGCCACTCTGTAACCCTTCGGGGAAAAGTGGAAAAATTACATCATCATAGTAATAAATATTGGACAGTGACACGAGAGAGGGAGTCGAGAAGCTGTTATGGAAGAGAGAGAGAGGAGAGGGACAGAGACTGCCTTGCGAGGAGAGATAGAAGGGAATGGGAGAGGAAGGGAAAGGGGAATGAGAGAGGAAGGGAAGGGACTTGTCTCCTGAAAGGGAAAGAAGAGTGAGGAGAGATGAGGCTCAGAAGGCAAGTAAGCTCCTCTCCTATTGATGTGCAGTGAGGTGAGAGTGGCGCCGCTAAACACTCCCCACGCATCTACTCCTCAGTGATGGAGAGGCAAGCGTGCTGAAGGGAAGGTACGATCCGCGCCGCCAGGTATTGAGAGGGAGAGTACGAGGCCTGCTGACGTGATTTGTGTGGATAGATAGACGAACATAGATAGATAAATGGATGGGTGGATAGATAAGTAGGCAGGTAGGCAGGTAGGTAGATAAGTACTCGTAGATAGATAGATGGATGGATGGATGAGTAGGTAGATATTCAGATGGATAGATCGACAGGTAGATGGATAGACGGATGGAAAGGTAGAGAAGTAAATTAAACATTGATTTATAGATATTTATAAGTAGATAAACAAATGGGTCGATAATTAGGTTAATAGATAAGAAGATAGACAGATAGACAGATAAATAGATAGATAAACAAACAGAACAAAAATAATTAAATGGATGTTCATCAACCATAACCCAATCCTTTCAAATCTCTCTCTCTCTCTCTCTCTCTCTCTCTCTCTCTCTCTCTCTCTCTCTCTCTCTCTCTCTCTCTCTCTCTCTCTCTCTCTCTCTCTCTCTCTCTCTCTCTCTCTCTCTCTCTCTCTCTCTCTCTCTCTCTCTCTCTCTCTCTCTCTCTCTCTCTCTCTCTCTCTCTCTCTCTCTCTCTCTCTCAGCACACACCCCATTTCTTCTCCTCATTGCCTCCTAAAGCTCACGGGCGCGACACGATTGAGAGGCGCCCAGGAGCTCTTGAGAATCGCGGTAAACTTTTGCGCTACATTTTAAGCGGGCGGAGCAAAATAACGTTCACAAACACGTAATGTAATAAGACCCTAGACACTAATGAGGGAGTGAAGGATTTAAAAATAGGAACTTGTGCTAGTTTCATTTTTTCTTCTTCTTTTCTTCTTTGTCTCCTTACCCCGCGGCTTTAGTTTGGTAAATGTATTGAAAAGCTGCTCTGCTCTTGTTGTATGGTTGAGTTGAGTCATTAATGGATGTGTGTTGATGAGAAGATGCACGGTTAGACAGGTAAAGAAAGGAAGGCACCTGAACCGTGGCTGGCTTGTGTTTTTTAGCTTTGATTAGAAAACTTCTTGAGAAGTTGAGATTTTTTTTTTGTTTGTGTTTGTATGTGTCTGTCCGCCTGTCTGTCTATTTGTCTATTTCTCTCTTCTCCTCCTCCTCCCCCTTCTCTTTTTCTCCTCCTCCTCCTTCTCCTCCTCCTCCTCCTCCTCCTCCTCCTCCTCCTCCTCCTCCTCCTCCTCCTCCTCCTCCTCCTCCTCCTCCCGCTCCCCCCCGGCTCCTCCTCCCTCCGCTCCTCCCACTCCTCCATTACCGCCATCAGCAATTTGATTTCCTGAAGTAACCCCGTACCCGCCCCGCGCCATTCACCTTTGCACACCTGCCATCAGTCTCCCCTTCAAGGCGTCAATTTGCACCTGTCTCGCCTTCACTCCAGGTAAAGCGGGCGTGACTGCCACCACTTGAACAGGTGAATGCCGAGGAAATGAGTTTATATTTCATTAACTTTATTTGAAGGGGTTGTAAGAAAATAATATGCGGAGTTAAAGAAGTTTGATGTTTTTTTTTATGTAGTTTGATGTGACGGACTGGATTAGAGTATACGTTTGAGAAGGGACGAGTTTGTCATATGGATTTTGTGAAGGGAGTAAGTAGTGGGTGTTTACGTGCTACCTACGAAGAGATTTTGTTTTTTTATAGTGCAATATGAAGAATGGGAGCAGGATATGCGTTTCAAAAGGGAGAAGTTTGTGATTTTATTCAACTTTACGCTGGAATCTCTTCGTCACATGAAGTTTGTAAAGGAAGTAAGTAATGGGAGTGTACGTACTAAGTTTTTATTATGTCGAAGGTACAAATGCAAAGAAAATTAATGCTTGTTGCCTTTTTTTTTCTTTTTTCTTTTGCCATTTCATTTGGAGGACGTGAATGCGAGCGTTTCCAAAGGGAATGCAAAAGGAGAATTAATAAATTTTTAATCAGTGCCACGTGCCTGAAGGCGACGAATGGGAACGCATCAAAAGGGAACGCCGCGAGAATTAATGTGTTTTTAATCATTCCACGCGAGGGGCGCTGCTGGGAACGGTTCTGAAGAGGCTGTGGGAGGGAGGGAGTGAGTGGGAAGTAAAAAGGAGTTGAAATATCTATTTTTTTAGTTAACCCTCTTGAAGGTGACGGCTGAGGACGATCGAAGGAAATTGATAAAAAAAAAAGTGGCCGTTGTTAAAAAATCAATATGGGATTTTTTTCAAAAATTGTTTGCCTGTTACGGTTATTTCTTCAGTGTGTTTAGCGATAAAAGGGAACTGGAATATGTTTTTCTAGGTTTTCCCTTCTGAAAGCTACAAGTGAGGACGATGGAACGAAATGGAAAAGGGCGTTGTAGAAAGAATCAATATCCGTTTCGTAATGTAGTTTTCCATCGAAGGTGGAGGAAAGGGAAGAAGTAAAAGGGAATTGGAATATCCACTCTCAGGTATTCCTCCTCAAGCTGACGAGTGAAGAATGATGGAAGGAAATGAAAAAAGAGGGCCGTTGCAGAAGGAATCAATATGCGTTTCTTTATCTAGTTTTGCGTCAGTCACATAAAGTTGCCTGCCTCTTATGTTTATTGCGCCAATGTGGACTTTGCTGTTCACGGAAAACTCTCTATGCCTTCATAGTGCTTGTTGTATATTTTTGGCCTCCTTTGCATGTAATTTTGTTAGTTTCTAGCTCACTGAAGCTAGACATGACAGAGAGAGAGAGAGAGAGAGAGAGAGAGAGAGAGAGAGAGAGAGAGAGAGAGAGAGAGAGAGAGAGAGAGAGAGAGAGAGAGAGAGAGAGAGAGAGAGAGAGAGAGAGAGAGAGAGAGAGAGAAAGGGTAAACAAGACTGATACCACTACTACTACTACTACTACTACTACTGCTGCTGCTGCTGCTGCTGCTGCTGCTGCTGCTGCTGCTGCTGCTGCTGCTGCTGCTGCTACTACTACTACTACTACTACTACTACTACTACTACTACTACTACTACTACTACTACTACTACTACTACTACTACTACTACTACTACTACTACTACTACTACTACTACTACTACTACTACTACTACTACTACTACTACTACTACTACTACTACTACTACTACTACTACTATTTTTATTACTACTAGATAATAGAAACGTTAAAAGAATTATGTAACACTACATCCACAACACTCACTATACAAAAGCCACAAGAGCAAAGAACACCAGGTCACCACCACAACATTCATATCACACACAAAAGTCACGTTGGAAAAAAGAAGAGAGGTTTAGAGCACGCGGCAAAACAGACCTGTAAAGAAGACTTACTCGCGCCTATCCACCACACCCGCTAACAGGATTTCGCGGCTCTGTGTCCACGAGCCGCACCCACCCGGAAGAGACAGGACTACGGGTGGAATGGGACGTAATAGGGATAGAAAGGCACGGAATGGGACAAACTGGGACGGGAGTGGAAGAGAATGGGATAGGATGAGACAATAGACGAGTGGTAGTGGGTAGGATGGAATGGAATGGAAATAGACGGAATGAGGTGATAGGTGCGGGGAAAAAGGACGGGAGGAGGGTGTAACTAGGGTAGAATAGAATGAAAAGGGACGGAATAGGGGATTGGTAGAGAGTGGGATTGAATGAGACGAAAGGAGAGTTTAGCTGGGACGGAAAGGAATAGAATTGGACGGAATAGGGTGAGAGATGCGGAATGGGACGGAAAGAATGGATAAACAGGATGGAATACAATGGAACAGGACGGAATAGAACATACTGGGATGGAGGAGAACGGAATAGAATGGATTACTAAGACGAAAAATAGATAAAATAGAAACACCAGACTAATAAACAACGTGAGGAATTAGGGAAGCAAGCAACAAGGGCCACAACAAAAGGTCGGCGCGTCTGATGAAGGTTCCCCGCTCCATCCATCACGCCACCAGGGTCGAGGGTAACGCGTCGCTCTAAATGAGTTTGCCATTTTTCCCCTTCCTTTAATCGCAGTGTTTGGCACGGTCACGCTCAACGGGGAATGTTACGCAGAGGAAGGAGGCGTTTAATGGATAGCCGAGCAGCGGTGATTTGATGCTAACAGTTTGCTGCGTCGCTTTGTCAACAGTTGCACATCGCTCTTCGAAACGTATTGCCTGTCATTTCGGTACTACTGTTTGCTACTACTACTACTACTACTACTACTACTACTCTGACCATTTTGGCTACTACTTACACTTAATAAAATGTGTTGCAGTTTTAGAGTTTAATTAAAAGACAACTCTGACAGGATAAAAGATTGATTGAGTAGTTTAAACTCTCCAGCCGTCTTTAGTTTTGTTTTTGTCCAGTAAAGTCATGTACGTAAGGTTACTCAAATAGCAGGTGTCACTGAGTCACGTACAATCAAGAGGTGGAGTTTTTCACCACTTAACTCACCGTCTCTTAATCACAAAGCACTTCGACACATTTCTTTTCGTTCAGCAGACAAGGCTAAACATTATACTGGCTCGACCTTGGCATAATCTATTTTTGTATCCGTTTTCTTTCACGGCATGATGGAAACAGAAAAAAAGTCGGGGTGTTTATCTTTCCCCATAATCACTTACAACTTTTTAGAGACCTACTACTTGTTCCTTAGATATTTCTGTAGACTATGAAAGGCAAAATTCATCTCAGATCCTCCCTTTTCTCTGTGCCAATGTAAACAATATTTTAACAGTACTCTAAATGCATTAATCACTGACAACTTTTTTTTTGGACATGTTATGATCTCTTAAATAGTTCTGTCGACAAGAAAAGACAAACTTCATCTCAGATTCTCCTTTGTGTGTGTGTGTGTGTGTGTGTGTGTGTGTGTGTGTGTGTGTGTGTGTGTGTGTGTACAAACAATATTTTGCAGCCCTCAATGTTAACAGAGAAGGAACGTAGCAGAAAATAGGTTAATAGGATTCTGGGGAAAAATACAAGCAGGCAAGAGGGAGATTTGAAACTACACTGAACATGAGAGAGAGAGAGAGAGAGAGAGAGAGAGAGAGAGAGAGAGAGAGAGAGAGAGAGAGAGAGAGAGAGAGAGAGAGAGAGAGAGAGAGAGAGAGAGAGAGAGAGAGAGAGAGAGTAAACGCCGACTGACACTACTGCTGCTGCTACTACTACTACTACTACTACTACTACTACTACTACTGCTACTACTACTACTACTACTTCTACTACTACTACTACTACTGCTACTACAGGGGCCCATTCGTACCCTTCCCAGAGTTAGCCTTGTACTGTGGCCGAGTGAGGAAGTCGATAAAACGTCAGCACAGAGAGGAGGGAAGGCTGGTGTTGGCAGGTTCTGGGGCGAGGGCAGCAGCTGGCACCGAAGCCTAACACCACTTGGGGAGGAAACGTGGGGAGAGAATTTGGGGAGAGGAGGGAACTAAGGACCTGATGACACAGAGCTAAAGGACACCAGCCAGTAGACACTATTACTGCTACTACTACTACTACTACTACTACTACTACTACTACTACTACTACTGCCAGGGCGGTGAGGGGTGTGCCTGGGCGGGAGTGGTGGTAGTTATACGGAATACGTGACCTGAACCTTTGATAGTTTGAGATGAAAACGACCGCCATTGATGGAAGCTCCTAGTTTACTTATTCAACTACCACAACGACTACTACTACTACTACTACTACTACTTCTACTACTGTTCCTACTACCATCATCGCCATGTTCATTATAATCTTTTAAGTTAATGGAAAATAGTTCACATTTACAAATCTAGAGAGAGAGAGAGAGAGAGAGAGAGAGAGAGAGAGAGAACTTCATCAGTCTCTCGCATCTTCGCTCCCATCGGGTATTTGGCCTCCTGACGTCATCTGCGACTGGATATCTTGCATATAACGCCCTCAGCTCCCCAGCAATCCTCCCCGGCCTCCCTCCCTCACCATCCTCACCCCACTCACTATCATCTTCCATTTCCCTCTCTCTTTTCCTTTACCAGCTTTTCCAATCTCGTTCCCCTCACTATCTGCCTCTTTCTCCCCATTTCCTTCATGTCATCCATCTTCCTCCCCTTCCCAGCCTTCCCAGGTTAGCTCCCATCACTACAGGTTTCTTCCTGCTCCCCATCTCTTCATCTTCCCCTCTCTCTTCTCCCCTCTAAGTTTTTTCCTCGTATTTCTCTTTCTTCTCTCCATTTTTTTTTCTTTTTTTACATTTTTCAGCATTTTTCCATATCAGCATCCTCAGTCTCAATAGCAAGTATCTTTAACTTATAGACTTCAACTATCACCGCTTTCCTCGCTCCTTTCCCTCCCTTTCTTCACTCAATCAACCTCCAGTTTCGCCCTCCCAGTCTCACCTCCCTTCACTTCGCTGTCTGTCTCCCGATCTCACACCTAACACTGTCAACCTCTGTGTCTTCTCGTTCTCGCTCTCTCAATGTTCCCCTCACAGAAGCCTGAGAGAAGAGGTGAGGACTGTGTGTGTGTGTGTGTGTGTGTGTGTGTGTGTGTGTGTGTGTGCGCGCGTAGGAAAGACGAGGTAACCATGGCATCACTACATTGACCTGGTAGAGAGAGAGAGAGAGAGAGAGGGGGGTATCGTGCGTCACTAGAAAAGCTTTAATATATCACTTTATTCACCGCTCTCCACTCAGACAGCCTCAGGATAAGAACAAGAACAGAAAAGTAGTGAGTGAATAGGATGTGTGTGTGTGTGTGTGTGTGTGTGTGTGTGTGTGTATCAATCTTCCCTCGCATCAGCTTGTGTCAGCGCTCACATTTTACGCCACGTATTGAAAAGAATCAAGTCGTTAGGACCTTAATTAAGCGTTTTTTGGCGCGCGTGTAATGAGTCTTTAAAGTCGCCTTGTCGCTGAGTGTCGCGTGGAGGCGGCGGCCGAGGAGTTTGTAGTTAGTTAAGCGGTGAAAGTTTTGTAAAGTCATTCATGTTTTAGATTATTTTATTTTTTTTTTTACGGGATTCGTTTTTAGCTTTTAATTTGTAGTTTTTTTTTCATGTGGGTGCGATTCCCTGCCGTGCATTTACAGGTGTTGGCGGCAAATGAGTCACTCTGCTTCATAAGGTCCCGTAGCTGTGGGTATATTAAGTTAGCCAGTTGATTATATATCGCTAATGAATTTTGTCATTGTGTTGCTCTCAGTCAAGGAAAGCAGCGGAGATAGGAGTAAGGGAGCGACAGTGTTGCTCTCCTACATGTGTTCAAGTGCCCTTATAATGAGACCACCTGTATCCCGCAGCCCTCCTTCATTCAATCCTGTCTTTCCTCCGTCTTCTTTTCTCCCTCCATTCACTCAGTGTAGCGTCCATTGTTTCGTTAATCCTGCCTGCCTTCCTTCCTTCTGCATTTGTTTTTTCCTTTCTCAGACAATACTTTTCCCTACCTCCAGTCTTGTCTCCACTTTCCCTCCTCCTTTCAGTCCTGCTTTCTCATAATCTTCATTTATTCTTCTATGCTTCCTTTCCTCTCTCATTACTTAGTCATGTTTCCCTTCCTTCTGAAAACTTGCTTCCTTTACTCCTCCATTCTTCCTGTCTTTCATTCCGCCCAGTCTTCCAGTCCAGCCTCCAGTTCCTTCCTCCGCTGCTCCCTGCGACACACAACGCCAACTCCACAAAGACTCGCCACACCTGCCACCCAACACTTGCACGTCACGTGTTTCCTTAACACACTGTCCAACACAAAATCCACACTTGTGAGTGGATCTTGCTCCAGGTCGTGTTAGTTCAGCAGATCAAGTATTTTTGTAGCCGTCCCCGAGGCGTGCCGCCTCCACCACACAGCCTGGCCTGGGAGGCGGCGGCTAAGCGTGCACATCGTCGATCACCTCAAGCCTTGCCGCGGTGTTTGAAGTGGATGTCACGGCAAGGACTCGCTTTCATGACGTCGCCAAGCCAACGCTAAGCTGCCGCTGCCTCGCCTCGCCGCCCTCACAGCGCAGTGCAAACAGCTGGCGCCGCGCCGCCATCTTATCACTCCCCGAGGACTGCTTGTTGCTGCGCTTTACAGATTAATTTCATAAATGAAACATTGCTTGCCTGTTCAGGGGCACGCTGAAATAATTAATGATCTCATTATGACATTCACTTGATAAGGCAATTATACGTCCTCGGATCAGAGACACACTCTGTGGGGCTGAGTAATGGTGCGGGCGGCGTCCTGAATGTTCTGAGAAAACCGTCCACGAGTAGACAAGCTTCGTGCCCGCGTGCTGCACACCCGCGGCGCACTGTAACACACGGCACACAGCACGCCGCGGCAACGACCTGCTGTGTATGCGTGGCGTGACTCTGTTACTCATGAACCGCCTCCTGGAAATGGCCTGTGTGTATTTTCGGCCTAAATATTTTAAGAATATAGAGAGAGAGAGAGAGAGAGAGAGAGAGAGAGAGAGAGAGAGAGAGAGAGAGAGAGAGAGAGAGAGAATCACGATAACTAATTTTCTGCCCACTGAACCTTGTAATCCCGTGTGACATCGCGGGCGGAGGCGGGAAAGAAAGAGGCAGGGAGACGGGGAGGCGTTAGCGGGGTGACGTCCCATTGAGTCCCCGCCAGCTTGTCACCACGCGACGGCCGACATTCCATTCCTGACACATCCATCCCTAGAATCCAAACGAGATCTGTGCCCGCTATTTCCTTCGCTTACCTTACCCTTCACCTTAACCTTTACACTCCCCACAGCCTCTCCCTTTAACCCTCACACTCCCCACAACTTCCCACTAACACCTCACACCCTCCCTACATTCCCTCTTATCCCCTCACACTGCCTCCAGCCCCTCCCTCCACATCACAAACATCGAAACAAAGCAATATTTACCCACACTGTTATCACGCGCGTCAACAGTACTCGGTAAACAGGGACTTGAAGTGACGCACAGGGAAAAAAATGTGGAGAGCTTATCACAGTAAGTAACCTTCATACGAAATGGTAGCTTTACGAGCGACGCATGTGGTGTGGGTGATACCAACTTGCCTATTTTTTTGCTGACGTATAGAGGAGTAGGGGAAGGGCGAGGAGGGAGAGGAGGAGGAGGAGGAGGAGGAGGAGGGAACAGTCTACCACTCCTCCTCATTCTGTCTCCCTTCTCTTCGTCCCCAGTCTCTCTCTCTAATCGCAAACTGTCCTCTCTCATCTCTCATAAATATTAGTTCCCACGTGGTGATATGAGCCCTCTTTCTTTTTCCCTCACTATCTCCTTTCTTATCTCCTCCTCCTCCGCTGTGTGTGTGTGTGTGTGTGTGTGTGTGTGTGTGTGTGTGTGTGTGTGTGTCACTTCATGTCCCTCCCTCTTCACACAACAGCTGCGGTGGGACGTGTGTGTGTTTAATATATACATGTGCATCTACATATTTATGAGTCTGTGTACGTTTTATGTCTCTTAGTGGTGGAGACTCAGGTAGGAGGCTGCAGGAGGGAGAGAGAAAGGGTTGAGAGAAAGGGGAATGAAAGGTGAATGAGGTTAGGAACAGAGGAGATGAAAGGACAGGAAGAGGGAGAGAAAAGGGTGGAGAGAAAGAGGATTGTAAAGTGAATGAGGTGAGGAAGAGAGGAAATGAAAGAGGCAGGAGGAGGGAGAGAAAAGGATGGGAGAGAAGGGGGAATCTAAAGTGGATGAAAGGGAGACAAGCAGAGGGGATGAAAGGAGGAGAAGGGAGAGAAAGGAGAATGTAAGGTGGAGGAGATGAGGAAGAGAGGACATGAAAGGGAGACAAGCAGAGGAGAAAAAGAAACAAGAGAAAAGAGAAGGGTGGATAAAATGTTGCAGGAAAGTGATTAAGGAACAAAAAAAAAAGAGGAGTTAGAGAGGGAAGAAAGTAATGTGTGTGTGTGTGTGTGTGTGTGTGTGTGTGTGTGTGTGTGTGTGTGTGTGTACGTAGGGTTATGATGCTGAAAATGAGGGAGCATATGTGTAATGATCATCTTTTTCGCTCTCATCTCCCGCCTCTGTTATCTATCCCCTCTTTCTCGCCAACATTCCACCACCACCACCACCACCACTACCACCACCACCACTACCACTACCACTACCACCACCACCACCACCCTCGTCTTCACCGCCATGCTCACCGCTCACTTTGTCCTTATCTTATTTATCACCGTCATCCTCCTCCGCACCTTTCATCACATCTCTCTCTCTCTCTCTCTCTCTCTCTCTCTCTCTCTCTCTCTCTCTCTCTCTCTCTCTCTCTCTCTCTCTCTCTCTGCAAAACTTTTCCAACATCTCCATTACTTATAGACATTAAGAGCAAAAAGGGCCTTCTCGTGTTCTCTCAAGGGAAGTATAAAGCTTAGACCAGAGAGAGAGAGAGAGAGAGAGAGAGAGAGAGAGAGAGAGAATTTAAAAAGTGTCAAGTTATCAGTTGCAACACGTGTGAAAGATCATTAAATAACACACCTTCTCTTTCTTAGGTGAGCTCCGCGCCCCTACCCGCCCCCGCTCAGCCCCGCCCCGCCCCGTCCCGCCAGGTAAGTGCTTCTCTTCCCACGCCTCGCACTGACTCAAGCCCGAATTGCAGAAATGCCCTGCCCTCTCATCACGACTATTTTCAAAGGCCACATAAATATTTGGTTGTTTTTTTCAAGACTGCTTTTCCTTTTGATAATGTAGAAATCTTGTTAATCTCTCACTAGAACCGTAAAAGCATCCTTGAAACCTGTGTCACTTCAATTAGAGCGCTTTGAAGGTAGTGGAAGTGAGGCGCAGAAATGATGCAGAATACGTCCTGACTTACGTGGCAGAGAGTGAGGGATTTTGCATATTTTTTTTAGCAGGAATTGACTCATCTTTGTTAGAGGAAGACTGGTGGTGAATAAATTGGCTGGAAAGGT
Organism: Scylla paramamosain; assembly: GCF_035594125.1. Classification (NCBI taxonomy): domain Eukaryota; kingdom Metazoa; phylum Arthropoda; class Malacostraca; order Decapoda; family Portunidae; genus Scylla; species Scylla paramamosain. The sequence continues at coordinate 4,533,753 of NC_087159.1, read as the reverse complement.
GTGTGTGTGTGTGTGTGTGTGTGTGTGTGTGTGTGTGTGTGTGTGTGTTGGGGGGAGAGGGGGCGGTGATGCTGCTGCCACATGACGTAACTTTTAGGGTAGATAATTTGGCTTCGGAAATAGAGGAATAACATGTCAGGAAATAGAGATGAAAGATTCGTGGCTGTGTCTATCGTGTGTGTGTGTGTGTGTGTGTGTGTGTGTGTGTGTGTGTGTGTGTTTTGCGGCTATTCTGTACGCTGCCTCTCATAAATTTCGTCTGATGATAAAAAGTTTGTAGAAAGTTATTTTCTTTATTGCAAAGTTAAAACTAGGGGTTGGCGTACTTGTCTTTATTTTAGAAACCGTATCATTATTCTTTTTTCTTTAATAGAGGACTGGATAAACTTAATACTAAATGGAGAGGAAGGAGAAGGGTCATTATTCTTTAACGTTTTTCCTATATCTACTTCCAATCCTATTATCTCCTATTATACAACCCTATCCTCTCCTATCATACACCTCTATCCTGTTTCCTGCTATCATTCAACTTCTATTCTCTCGCATCATAAAATTATATCCTCTCCCATCATGCAACCTTTTTCATACAGTCCCTATCTTCTATCATGCACTCCTATTTTTTCTTATCCTATAGCCCTGTTCTCTCCTCTCACACACATTTAGTCTCTCCCATCACACAAGTCCACTTCTTCATAACGACTCGCTTCATATCACCTTCGCACTACCCACTAACCTCAGTCTCAGAGCCTCAGAGGAGCGCCAGTGATCGGGGAGGCGTTGGTGTGTTTGAGGTAGTACTTAGCCACTTAACCCAGAGGTGAAGTACATAATTGAGATAAACACCCAGCCTCCATTTACTCCCCCGTCAGCTTGCCTACCTACCTACGTTCCTACATCCCCCTCCCCCTTCCTTCCTCCCCCCGGCAACTATTAATCGACGCACGTGTTTCAATACCGGAAAAATTACAATAACTTTCCAAATATTCAGGTAGTTAAGCCCTCTAAGCGTTCTCAGTGATATGGAAAAAAAAAATTGTCTTTATTCGTACCTTTCCCCTAACAAAGACAAAGAGACATTGTTACCGAAATGACACTCGGGGTAAATTTACCTGGCCCCGCTAATTGTTCCGGTCACTTTATTTACCTGGGAACGGATATAGGAGAGGTGTGTTTGACCGCGGACACGAGAAAAAATTGATTTCCACGTGAACTGAACAATCTCCTATTTTTGGATGTTTTGTTTTGCGTGAAATGGAAAAAAAGATACGGAGGGGAGGAAAAAAAAAGACGGTGAACAGCGGGAGAGAGGAAAGGAGAGGAGGAGACACTTGAGTGGGAAGCGTGGGAAGGCTGAGTAGGAGAGAGAGGAGAGAGAGGAGAGAGAGGGAGAGGACAGCACACGAGTGAGCAGCGGAGGAGAGAGAAAGAGAAAGAGAGAGGAAGGAGAGTGGAGGATAGCGGTCGAGTGAACAAGACAGTGTGGGGGGGTATGGTTGGGGGTGTTGCGGGGGGCGTACATGTGGGAAGAGGCGAGGAAGGTGGGGGAGGAAAACGGGAAGGTGGTGGGGAGGACGTGGGGGAGGTGTGCGTAGGGAAGGCGTGGGGGGAGGGGGTTGTTCAAAGGGAGGATCTCTCATTAAAGCTGCCTTGTTCCCCGTTGTGTGTTGGGGGTGAGCCTTGTTGTCGGCTCATTCTCTCTCTCTCTCTCTCTCTCTCTCTCTCTCTCTGGTGGTGGACGTGCCGCTGCGTGTCGGCAAAGGTCACACAAGTTACCTTCATGAGCGGCGCCAGGGTTTACACTTGGCCGCCACAGGTGTAAGGGGCAGGGTGGGTACAGCGCCTCAATTATTACTGCGACAAGTGTTGAGTCTTGTTAACCTGTGTGTGTGTGTGTGTGTGTGTGTGTGTGTGTGTGTGTGTGTGTGTGTGTGTGTGTGTGTGCAGGTACATCTAACTGAAGCACAGGTGACTCATTCTACAGGTGGATTTCAAAGACCAAAGGTAAACACACACACACACACACACACACACACACACACACACACACACACACACACACACACACACACACACACACACACAACTTCATTCACTCTCATGAATTTCTCTTTTTCTCGTCCTTTCTTTTGTTGCAGAAAGCGGCCACATGGCGGAGAGAGAGAGAGAGAGAGAGAGAGAGAGAGAGAGAGAGAGAGAGAGAGAGAGAGAGAGAGAGCACGGGATACATCCAGAACGTTCTTCCCGCGTAATGCAAGCCTCCCGCCCACCCCACGCCCACCAAGCAGCCACCCTCCTACCCGCTCCAAAAACCCCATCCATTCCCTACCTCCCGTCCGCCCATCCCTCACCTCACCCACAATGCACCCTCTCACCTCGACCTCGTTTTCAACCCTACCCCAATTTCCCGTTGTTGTCCACATTATTTCGCTCCCTTCCCGCTCCTCTTCCGCCCCGCACTAACCCCGTCCAGCCCCGCCTTGCCCCGCCCCATTTTGTCATGCCCCGCCCCATCTCGTACCTTCCTCAGTTTTTCCTAAACTTCATCCAGTTATCTTGTCTCGTTTTACGCACCAAGTTTCATCTCTCTCTCTCTCTCTCTCTCTCTCTCTCTCTCTCTCTCTCTCTCTCTCTCTCTCTCTCTCTCTCTCTCTCTCTCTCTCTCATGAGGTACGTGCGTAAATCACCTCCCGCTCATTTTCCTTAAGCCCCTCCCTCACTTCGCACTCCCTCACTCCCTCTCATCTACAAGTGGTCGCCCTCGAAGCAGCTGCCAAATTTCCTGAATCTTGATCTCATTGGGTAAGAGAGAGCGCCTGACGGAGGGAGCCATGAGGTGCAGAGGGAGAGATAGGGGTGGGGGGAACGATGGGAGAGTGCGTAGTTGGTAGAGGCGTTGGAAACAAAAGGGAAAGAGAGAAAGGGAGGATGAGATTAAGGGTACGCTTTGCACTGATAGAGCCATTCTCTCTCTCTCTCTCTCTCTCTCTCTCTCTCTCTCTCTCTCTCTCTCTCTCTCTCTCTCTCTCTCTCTCTCTCTCTCTCTCACGGCCAGCTTCCCTTTCATACGCCACCTTTCAACATTTACTCTCAAAAATGTTTCTTGCATAACACTTCCTCTTTCCCTTCCTCTCCAACACTCCCACACTCCCACGACTTCATTTCCCCACAACATTTTCCTGCAGCACTCCTACAAATAACAGTCCCTTAGTGCTCTTCCTCAACACTTCCTCTTTCCTTTCTTTACAAGTTCTTTTTTGTTATATTAATATTTTTTTTACATCTGACTATCATATCTTCCACACACTAACCTTCCCTACCATCCCAACCATTTTCCTGCAGCCTTTCCAGACACTAACGCTCCTTCAGCACCCTTCCCAACACTTCCTCTTTCCTTTCCTTTGAAGACTTGTGTGTGTGTGTGTGTGTGTGTGTGTGTGTGTGTGTGTGTGTGTGTGTGTGTGTGTGTGTGTGTGTGTGTGTATCATCTCACTATCACATCCTCCCCCTAATATCTTCCCCCTTCTCCCTTCCATTTTCCCTTCACATGCTTCCCGTCCCTGCTGCGTGTGTCATCTCGCTGTCACATCTCCCCGGTACACACTAATCCCCAACCAACTTTCCCACTTCCATTTCCCTTTCACATGCTTCCCACCCTCAGCTCTTCATTCCCCTTGAGTACTTACGATGGTGATGCCGCCGATGAGCACACAGCCCTGCCGCAGCGTGAGGCAGCAGCAGCCCTCCACCTCGCACATGGTGACCCGCCTTCAGGCCACGCGGGGGCCAAGCCTCGCGCTCTGCCACAAGTCACACTAGAACACAGACACACAGCGGCAGGAGCGCGGCATTACCAGGCCACGGGCTCACTTGCGAAGAAAGCGGTGAAGGTCGTATACGGAGGGGGCGTGAATGTTTGATGCACGAGGGAGGCAAGGAGGATCAAAGATGAAGAACGCGTTGAATGTCACAAAAGAAGAAAGTCGCTTCTGAAAGTCATTGGTGAAGAAGCGGCCGGCTGAGGTCAGGCACGGAAAGTCGCCGCAAATCACACTCAGAGGTCACAGACAGATGCTGAGACGAAGTGAAGTCACGCCACGCTGAGCCTCGGCATCACTGAGTCACGAGAGCCCCGTGCTTGTGCTGCTGCTGCGCCTCCGCCTCCTCCATGTGTGCTGCGTCAGTCCGGGAGTGTGGCGCCGCTTGGGTTTCCCGGCGCGGCAGTGAGGTGCGCCGCCCGCCAGGTGTCGTCAGGTGGTCACGCCGGCACCTGTGGACCGCAGCACACTGTGAGTCACGCGTGGAGTGCAGGTCATGAAGGGTGACATTAATGGCGGAGCGTGAAAATAAGCGTGAAGAAGTATCCCTCGTGATATTTATAATGAGAGAGAGAGAGAGAGAGAGAGAGAGAGAGAGAGAGAGAGAGAGAGAGAGAGAGAGAGAGAGAGAGAGAGACAGAGAGAGAGAACATGTATATATAACAGCACACTATTAAGATCTACCTGCCCCCTATCCCTTCCCCTACCGAATTCCCCCTGCCCCGCCTATTACCCTATGACCTTGCATACCTTTGCTATCCTACTCCCTCCCCCACCCACTTCCACACACTGACGCACACACACACACACACCCACACACTCCCACACACTCCCACACACACACACACACACACACACACACACACACACACACACACACACACACACACACACACACACACACACTCCCACGCCTCGCTTACACGCGCAGCGAAACACATTTTTAATCTTAGAAATAGGTGTGGTCATTCTCTCTCTCTCTCTCTCTCTCTCTCTCTCTCTCTCTCTCTCTCTCTCTCTCTCTCTCTCTCTCTCTCTCTCTCTCTCTCTCTCTCTCTCTCTCTCTCTCTCTCTCTCTCTCACCTACTTACCTACCTACCTATCTCCTCTTACTGTACAGTTATTATTGTTTTTTTGTCATCGCGCGCGCGCACACACACACACACACACACACACACACACACACACACACACACACACACACACACACACACACATCTCTTCGGAACACCTGCGCCAGTATTTAAGGAGAAGGCCCTCTTTGGTGGGCTTCAAAACCCAATTTTAAACACCTTTCATGCTAATATCCTTTCCTGTTTTTTTTTTCTATCTAAATTTTGCCTTCTTTCTCCCTCTCTTGTTAATGACTATAAAGTCCTGCTAATTTTACCTATGCGTCTTTTCTCCTTCGTAATTTTTTTTTAATATAATGCAAACTATTATATTTTCTTACTTCGCTTTTCTCTGTTACATATCTCCACCTGCTAACGTTAGTTCATCTGTCACCTCTCAGTTCTCACCTGTTCACTCCGCTGCAAGTCAGTCCCCATTACCTGCACTTCTTTACACCTGTCTCGGCAGTCCTGTACCTTTGTCTGAAACACGCCTGGCTTAATCTTCACCTTTTTCTTCTCTTTAACAAAATATATGTTAAAGGCGAGTGGGGTCTGGGAGATTCACTCGTGGGGAGGAAAGAAAGAAGGGAGGAAAAATGGAAGTAATAAAGATTGGGTTACCGGGAGGGTGGGGAAGGGAGGAAGAAAGATTGGTCTGGAGAGAGTGAAGGAAGGGAGAAAAATTAGGTCATGGAGGCCGGAGAAAGGGAGGATTAGGAATGTAGACGTGAGTAAAGATTGGATGGCGTGGAGTGAAGGAAAAAGATATTGTGTTTCGTGGAGAATGATAAACACTGGCCTTCTTGGAGGGAGGAAGAGCGAGGGAGAGGACGGGCAGTTGTGACAAAGGGAGGGCAGAGAGTGGAGGAGGCAAGTGTCCCGATGCTTGCAAGAATCTAAATTGTTTACTGATTTTCTTTACCCTTCGTCCAAATAAAAAAGTTTGCCCAGAAAGGTGTGTGTGTGTGTGTGTGTGTGTGTGTGTGTGTGTGTGTGTGTGTGTGTGTGTGTGTGTGTGTGTGTGTGTGTGTGTCTGCGTGCGCGCGCGCGCGCTTGCGTGTGTGTGCGCGGGCGTGCGTGCGTACGTGCGTGCGTACACGCGCTCGCTCCCACATACGCACCAGCGTGCACGGGCTTGCGTACACACACACATACACACACACACACACACACACACACACACACACACACACACACACACACACAGGCAAAAATACATACAGAGAGACAAACAGACAGAGAAATACTACCACCCAGCCACTTTATTTTTACACAAGCACACACACACACACACACACACACACACACACACACACACACACACACACACACACACACACACACACACAAGCAAAACAAACAAACAGACAGATAGACAGATAGACAGACAGCCAGACAGACAGAGACAGAAATACTACCAAGCAAACATTTTATTTTTATACAAGCAAATGCACACACACACACACACACACACACACACACACACACACACACACACACACACACACACACACACACACACGAACAAACGGACAGACAAACAGACTGACAGAGGAATACTACCTGTCATCCACTTTATTTTTATACAAAAGCGCGCGCACACACACACACACACACACACACACACACACACACACACACACACACACACACACACACACACACACACACACACACACATATAAACAAACAGACAAACAAGCAAACTAAATACAATTCTAGACATGTACATAGACACACATCACATGCTAGTATAACACATGACAATTTGCACATGAACATTTACACACACACTCACACACACACACACACACACACACCAGCGTGCGTCAGGGCGGGGCGGGGCGGCCCTGTGTTGCTTGTCTTGCAGGAGTGGCGGCGTGGAGGAGGCGGGAGGAGCGCCCTTGGTGGAGCTCACGAGGCTCCGCGGGGCATGGACAGCGCTGAGGAAGACGCCGAGGGTGTGAGACAGGAGCAAGGGAGGAAGGGGGCGTGGCAGGGAGGCTGGCGTGCGGGGGTGGCGTGGGGGACGAGAGGAGTCGCACACGTCCTCACTCACTGCTTTACTTCACGCAACTAACCTCTCTCTCTCTCTCTCTCTCTCTCTCTCTCTCTCTCTCTCTCTCTCTCTCTCTCTCTCTCTCTCTCTCTCTCTCTCTCTCTCTCTCTCTCTCTCTCTCTGCCTCCCTCTCGCTCTCTCATTCCCCGCCTTCCTCTCCCGGCTTGACTCTCTCTCTCTCTCTCTCTCTCTCTCTCTCTCTCTCTCTCTCTCTCTCTCTCTCTCTCTCTCTCTCTCTCTCTCTCTCTCTGCTGCGCTCATACGCACATATGACCACCGCCCTCTCTCTCTCTCTCTCTCTCTCTCTCTCTCTCTCTCTCTCTCTCTCTCTCTCTCTCTCTCTCTCTCTCTCTCTCTCTCTCTCTCTCTCTCTCTCTGCTCTTTGTTTCATGGCTGTCTTTCATCCATCCTTCCTTCCCGTCACCCTTCCTGCTGTAGGTCACACACACACACACACACACACACACACACACACACACACACACACACACACACACACACACACACACACACACACACACACACACACACACACACACCCCGATCTGCTGCTTTGTTACCTAGCCTTGCCCCGTCCAACTCAGCTTCGCCCCGCCCCGCCTCTCTACGCCCCGTCCTGTCCCCGTCCTGCCCCCGTCCCGTGCCTTGCCCCGCTTCTTGGTCCCTTTTCCGTCCCGCAAGTGCACGCCCTTCGCTCCTCTGTGTGTGTGGAAAAGAGTCACGAGTGGAGAGGAAAGTGGAGGAGAGTTGGTGCTGGACAAAGAGAGAGGTGGGCATGAGGGTCTGACTTAGAGAGAGAGAGAGAGAGAGAGAGAGAGAGAGAGAGAGAGAGAGAGAGAGAGAGAGAGCCTTGATACGGGGAACAGAAAATAAGTTAATTGTAAGGAAAATTAAATGAAAAAAATATAACAGTGGTCTCGGAGATAAATGAAAGGAAGAAGAGAAAGGGCAAAGGGCGAAGGGTAAAGAAAATGAGGCGAAAGGACACGTGAAGAGAACTAAGAGAGAACAAAAGGACAGAGAGAGAGAGAGAAGAGGAGAGTGACCTAATGGGAGAAAATAAAACAGGAGAGGAGGAAAGAGAGAAAATCTGGGTGTAGGGTAAGAGTAAAGAATGTTATGATGGAGGGAAAGCGAGGATAAAGGAAAGATATAAAATTAAAGAAATAAAGATTAAAAGATACGAAGGATTGTCTAAAGAGGAAGAGGAGGAAGAGGAAAAGTGGAGAAAGAAAGCTGAAAGGGAGAGAAAGAAAGGAGCAAGGGAGGTTATGGAAGGGAGAAGCAAAACGAGGGAGGAGGGCGAGGAGAGATGATTATGGAGGAAAGAAGGGAGGGAGGGAAGGAGGGAAGGGAGGGAAGGGAGGGAGGGATATCCGTGACTGGGAGACACAAATATCTAATCGACAAATTGATTTCAGAAATTGACTTCAGGCGTTCACTGTTCAGGCGCCTTGTGTTACCCTCCTCCTCCTCCTCCTCCTTCTCCTCCTCCTTCTCCTCCTCCTCCATGCCAGTCTACACGCTCTCCTTCCTTCCTCTCTCCTTTCCCTTCCTTCCCCGCTTCTCGCTTCTCCAGTTTTTTGTCTCTTTCCTCTTCTTTCTCTCCTTTCTTTTGTTAGGATTCCTCTTCTGTGAGCGAGCTGTTGTATTTGTTCCACGTTTTCTCTTCGTTTTTTCATAAATTTTCTTCACATTCTTCCTTCTCCTTATCTTCATCATCCTCGTCCTTCATTTTCTCCTTCACTTCCTCCTCCTCCTCCTCCTCCTCCTCCTCCTCCTTCGCCTTTTGTCCTCCTATTCCTCCCTGTTCGTTCTCATTTTTCACTACCATCTCCTCCCCCTCGTTTTCTTTTAGAACATTGAGTTGTACGTAATAACACACACACACACACACACACACACACACACACACACACACACACACACACACACACCTTGACCTTTCGTGTCTCGTTAACTTTTCCCCGTCCTTCTCAGCTTACATACATACAAGTGATCTTCCAGGGACGTGATTCTTTACTTAGCAACTCCTGGTATTTCTTCTTGTTGCTGCTGCTTCTGCTGTCGTGGTTATTGTCTCTCTTATTGCCTTTCGTGCTGTAGCTGAAACTCCGTGTATTGCTGGTGCTAAAGAACAGGACAACATCACCAGCATTAGGAACAAGAATAAGAAGAACCGCAATGACGACAAAGGTTAAGACGATGACAACAACGGCGACATAAGTGGGAGGAAGAGAGGAGGAAAATTAAGAGGAGGAGGAGGAGGAGGAGGAGGAGGAGGAGGACTTTGATTTCAAGGATGCAATTGGATTATCCGGTTTAGCTCAGAAACACGCAAGCACACACACACACACACACACACACACACACACACACACACACACACACACACACACACACACACACACACACACACACACACACACACACACACACACACACACACGCACACATGAAGAAAAGTGCTTGAAATTTCGTGCATTGTTATTATACTTCAACTGTAATAATGATGATGATGATAATAATAATAATAATAATAATAATAATAATAATAATAATAATAATAATAATAATAATAATAATAATAATGTAAATGAAGCTTCTCTCGTCAGATCGAAGCTTCGTGTCCATCTGTCAGTTCCCCTCACTTCGCTTCTTTCCCCTCACCTCATCGCCCCCTCTCTTTCATATCCTACCAGTTACTTCTCACTCACTCCACCCCGCACACTTCCCCTCACTCACATTTTCCCCATTCATTACCTCTCCCTCCTCTCACTTCATTCCTCCTGCATTCTCCTCCCCTTCCTCTTCGTGTAATCCTCCTTCTCCTTCTTTCTTTCACTTTGCGTGTCTTAATCCTTCCCCTCACTTTCACTCTTCGTATAATCCTCTTCCTTCTCTTCACTTTCACTCTCCCCCTCATAATCGCCTTCATTTCCCTCACTTCCTTCTTTTATTTCTTTTATTTTCCTTACTTCACCCTCTAGCATTAATCCCTTCCTTTATTCCTATCCTCATACTACCTCTCCTTCATCAAACTTTCTTCATTCATCCCACACTGCATTCTCCTCACTTTCCCCTTGTCATTATCTTCCTCATTCCTCACATCTCTAGCATACCTTCACTATGGTTATCCTTCCTCCCCTCCCGTCTCTCATAATCCAGGTGCTTCCTCACGCTCCTCTTATCATCCACTCCTGAGGGCGCCGGTTCAAGTGGAGGCCATAACGGAAGGTGTGGGTGTCGGGAGGAAGTCAGTGTATCCTGCCGACCCTTGGCTTTCATTCTCCTGTGTGTTGGTGTGGCTGTGCTCTTGTGTTTCATGTATTGCTTTGTGTTGCTGCTAGTTGTTGTTCTTCGTTATGTATTTGTATTTTTATTATAATGTAGTGTGCGTAGTTGCAGGTTATGTACTGTGGTTTTTGTGTTCATTAAATAATTCAGTGTCATATCTGGATTACCTTTAACGTGTTTTGTATAAGGTCATGCAGGTTTTCAAGAGTGCTTTAGTGATTTTAATAATAACTTAACAAAGGCTTCGCATCGTCAGTGGCAAATACACTCCTGAGAACCAGACTATTCATCGCTGTGAACTTTGTAAATATAGTCCTTATGAGAGAACAAAGCCTTCACAAATACGAGCTTAAAGACTTTTCTTGGAAAGGGTGATTTTGTTTACTGTGTTTGCCTCCGCCCACAAAGCTGCCAGAGATTATGTGTTCACTTTTGTTTGTCTGGTTCGTATTCTTAAATGCTTTGTTCTCTCATCTGGACCATTATCAAAGGTTACAGGTATGATTAATTGTGCTCTTATGAGTGTTATATCCATTGATGACGTGGAATCATTTAAACTATCACAAAAACATCCTTGAAAACCTTAAATAACTTCCAGTAGAGCCTGTTCAGTTTGAGAGATCAGACGACGAAATATTCAGAAGTACATTATTCTGTCTATTTGTATTCTTGGCTGAAAAATACGGGGAAATGCTATTAACAGATTTCACTGGAATTATGGGGAGGGTGGGTCATGGATTAAAGAACAGTTCCCTATAATCTGAGGCAGACTGGAAGAAGTAGTTGAACTTTTTTTTTAATTAATTTTTCAAACCATACGAGATATTACGGCGGCATGAAAGTCTACGGAGAATGAGTTCCATATTTCATTAGTCTGCGGGTAAGTTGTGCCGCTTTTCATAATAACATTGCATATTTCACTCAGCTCGCCCCCTTTACACTTACCACATACGCTTCTCTTACCTCCACTTGTCGTCTTTCATTCACTCTTCCTATTCCATTAAGAAGAGTAGACGGATTCAGGATTTTTATCTTTATTAACACTGCTGCAGGTGGAGGTATGCACTGTCTGAATGTCTTTTAATTATGTTTTTTTTATTTATTTATTTGTTGGTTATAGAGCTAGTGTTGTTTTATTTATGTATTCGTTTTTTTTAATTGACTGATTTATCTATTTACTTATTTACTTATTCGTTCATTTACTTTCATTTTTCTAGTTGGTTATTTGTTCATCGATTTCATTCCTTCGTGTGTGTTGGTGCAGCTCCAGGTTCTCTGTCTCTCCCTCCCCTCATTGGCGATCGTTGTTTGAGTCTGCTCAGGCGTTACTGCACCTCAGCTTCCTTCACACAGTCCTTTTCTTTGTACTGTTTTCCCCGCCCCCCATCCCCCCCTCTCTCTCTCTCTCTCTCTCTCTCTCTCTCTCTCTCTCTCTCTCTCTCTCTCTCTCTCTCTCTCTCTCTCTCTCTCTCTCTTTCTTATACGTTATCCTTAAATTTCGTACATGATTCTAAATTTTTGTTATAGCGACCGATCTGGAGCTGCCAGAATAACAAGATTAGTAATAATGATAGTAGTAATAATAATAATAACAATAATAATAATAACAATAATAATTATTATTATAATAATAATTATTATTATTATTATTATTATTATTATTATTATTATTATTATTATTATTATTATTATTATGAGATAATGAAAAGAAATAGTGCCTCAAGCTTTCTTTCCTTGTAATCATTTTAATGTTTGTCCTTTTAACTTTCTTCAGGAGGAATTAAAACCAATGACTGATATTTTATAACTGTGTTTGTCTTTCGCAATCGTATGACAATGAAAACCACACAAAACACACACACACACACACACACACACACACACACACACACACACACACACACAGAGAGAGAGAGAGAGAGAGAGAGAGAGAGAGAGAGAGAGAGAGAGAGAGAGAGAGAGCAGTTTCGTCCTTTTTCTGTCTCTTGTCAATCATTGCCACCTGATGCAGGTTTGCACAACTGTAATCACCGCATCGCTGCCTTTTATTTTTTTTATCAGGGGCCAGCACGCCCCGCGAACACCTGTGTGAGTCTTTCATCACCAATTCACACTTGTCATCTTGATTAATTTTTCATGAACCGCGATTACCTTTGAGTTTGATTAAGGTTACCGTAATATTTCTTCTAGACAGAATCTAATTAGGTGTTCAGTGGTTTTTATGTGTATTTGTTTGCTAGTTATTTAGTTTGCTTAAGTAGTTATGTTTTTAGTTTATTATTTTCTTTTATTGTCACTTTTTTTTTTTTTTTGCTTTATTTTTCTTATATACTTTGTGAAACATTGTTGTAATTCAGCAATTTTATCTTATTTTCTATTTTTCTCTTTCTCAGATACTTCTAAATCTACTCTTGTCCTCTCGCTTTATAATTATCATCTCTCCGTGGAATCCTATGCAATCTAATCTCTCTCTCTCTCTCTCTCTCTCTCTCTCTCTCTCTCTCTCTCTCTCTCTCTCTCTCTCTCTCTCTCTCTCTCTCTCTCTCTCTCTCTCTCTCTCTCTCTCTCTCTCTCTCTCTCTCTCTCTCTCTCTCTCGTTTTAATTAGTGCAGGATTGCGTGAGTCTGATTGCCACCACTGCACTGTGACCTGCAGCAACACGTTTCCCTCGAACAATAGCAAGTAAAACTACGAATATTTCAACCCGCACCTCTCTCCCATGATTAATCTGCTTGAATTGTGTGAAATGTAATCAATTGTAGTTTATGTACTAGGGTTCTTATTCTTAAATATGTTGGTGTTGTATGTCGGTTATTTTTACGTTTCAGAAAAGTTATTAATGTTTTTATTTCTATTTGGCACATCTTTTCTTTATTACTTACCGCTCTGAGACGTCTTTTCTTGTTCCACAGCCACTTCCAAACATTGTACCGGCTAGAAATTGTAAAGTTTATTATTTTATATTCCCTTCTTTCTTGTAGATGCTTATAGAGATTTCATACATTGCTTTTAGTGCTGTGAAGTGTTGCATATGACAAAGAAAGAGTGTTCTGATGATTCTAGTAAGGTTTAGTTGATCCACACACACACATATATTCACACTCGGGTAACGTATTGTGCAACCACTGATAAATATACCAGTCACCATTATATCGTATTGTATTACCGTGTAGTGTGCATTTTAAATCCTTCTAATTATTTAGATGATAAGTTGAAATGCCTCCTGATTCTTTGTTTCTAAAAATGCAGATCAACTTTTATGTTCCTTATTTGACATTTGGCCTAACCTTTGCTTGACGTAAGAGATGAAAATGTGCCTGTGTGTGTGTGTGTGTGTGTGTGTGTGTGTGTGTGTTACTTCCGTGGGTGGGTGTCGTTAGTTGTGTGTGGGAGAATAAAAGTACGCGTATATTAATAATGCATTGCGTGCGTGTAACAGTATATACTAGAATCGGAAGAACTGAGGAGGTAAGGGAGACAAGAGTGGTCGTGTTGGTATGCGGCTTAGCACCTCGAGGGCTTGGCGGGACTGAGAGGGAGCGGCGTGGCAAGTACTAACTCCATTACCCTGGAAAAGTATGAAAACAAGTGGTAATTTGCGGGATGTCGCTGTGAGGAGGCGAGGAATGAGACAGCTTGCATGACAGTACTGTAATTCCACACTCCTACCTTGGACACGCATCTCAGCTGGCCGTGAGGACGTGCGGTGGAGGGAAGGGATGGGAAGGGGAGGGGGATGGGGGTGAAGGGGTACACGCGTCGTCTCTCACTAAGATATCAAGAGTAGGGCAATGATTGTGTGTGTGTGTGTGTGTGTGTGTGTGTGTGTGTGTGTGTGTGTGTGTATGTGTGTGTGGAAAAAGGAGGTTGGCTAAGAGCTTAAAAAATGGTTATGGAAATTAAAGCTTAATTGAAATACAAGCTTTTTACTCCTTTAAACCATTCAGTAGTTAACCAGCAGTACTAGTGATTACTGGTATGACGGTTCTCTCTCTCTCTCTCTCTCTCTCTCTCTCTCTCTCTCTCTCTCTCTCTCTCTCTCTCTCTCTCTCTCTCTCTCTCTCTCTCTCTCTCTCTCTCTCTCTCTCTCTCTCTCTCTCTCTCTCTCTCTCTCTCTCTCTCGTGCCACATGGCCAAGTTGTTGCCAGTAAAATAATCAATCAATCAGTTAGTCTCCCCACCCTCTCTCTCTCTCTCTCTCTCTCTCTCTCTCTCTCTCTCTCTCTCTCTCTCTCTCTCTCTCTCTCTCTCTCTCTCTCTCTCTCTCTCTCTCTCTCTCTCTCTCTCTCTCTCTCTCTCTCTCTCTCTCTCTCTCTCTCTCTCTCTCTCTCTCTCTCTCTCTCTCTCTCGATATTGGGCGAGATACACTACATTTTTCTCCACCACGTAAAAACAAGACATTTCTCCCTTCCTGCTTCTCAGCCGCGCCAATAAGGAGAACGCAAGAACGTCACAATCCCAGAACAACTCCACCTGCTGGGAATATTCTCGCAGACACAACCACTTTGAATATTTTCTTTCGGACATTTTCAACATTTTCACTTCCTTCTCTTTCCCTCCGTGCAGTCAGTCAGCAAGTCAGATGAAGGTTCTTCCTCGAGTTTCTCTCATTAACGCTGCGTCTCTTGCAGCTTCCTTGTGTTAGTGAAATGATTCGGTGTATGTTTGAATTGTAATATAGGAAAACTTCACTGATGGCATAAGGGTCTTTATTCTTAGTGATTTGGGCTCTTATAAGGACTGTTTTTAAAGGCTACACAAATTATTAGTTGGGTTTTCATTATTTTTTTTTTTACAGTGGTGGTTCAGAATTATTGTTAAACTATGACTGAAATCATTAAAATACATTTGAAAACTTTAATAGCCTTTTTTTAGGGTATGTTAGAAGCTGTCCGTTCACTTTTCAACATTTTGCCTTCTCTTCTTATTTTTTTATCCCCTACAGAAAACGAAAAGAATCTGATAAGTCGCCAAGGTGTTCGATAAAACGATCCAAGGAAAGAGGTCAACCACAGTGAACCTTTCAGTGCCGGCTGTTCTATTTTCTCCTCAGCAAAGTTGTCTTGAGTTCCTAGACAGAAAAGAGAGAAAGAAAAAATCTGGTGTTCAGTAATCTCATCAGCAGTTAAAGGATTAAACGAGGACCATTGCTGATAAACAAACTGAAAATATATATGTTCGTGTATATAAGTGGAGACGTTGCAGTGCATATTTTTTTTTTTTTTATTGCCAGTTAAACGTATTCGGTAATCTCATCAACAGTAAAAGGATCAAACGAAAACTATTGCTGATTAACGAACTGAAAATATATGTGTGTTCGCATGTAAGTGTAGACGATACAGTACTTTTTTTTTCCTATTAAACGTATTTCACACCATTCAGTAATCTTGAAGCACGTAAACATCGACCATTCTACACAATCCAGGCATAACACGATAACGAGAAACACAAATCCAGCAATACGTATGTGACAAAAACATTACACAGGATTGCAGGAGCTGGAATCTTGTGGGGGAGGGGAAGGCTGGAGAGTTCCCTGAGGTCGTGAGGGCTGTAAAGGTTGGGAGGCGAGGAGCGTGCACCCGAGTACCAGCCGCTGTGACCTGCCGTGAGCGATGGTGCCCTGGAGACTGCCTCTTGTATAACGACTTGGTGGTGACTGTTGTGACGGGGGTACGCTGCTGATGGTGATGGTAGTGGTGGTTGGTGGTGATTGTTGTTGTTGTTGTTGTTGTTGTTGTTGTTGTTGTTGTTGTTGTTCGTCCTCTCCTTTTTTTCTTTTATTTCTTTTTCTTTATTTTTTTCTTTTTTCTTTTTCTTTCTATCTTTCTGTCTTTCTTTCTTTCTTCTTCTTCTTCTCCTTCTCCTCCTCCTCCTCCTCCTCCTCCTCCTCCTCCTCCTCCTCCTCCACCTCCTCCATTTTCTTCTCTTTCTTCTTTTCCTTGTTTTTTGATAGTAGTGGTTTGG